>NC_025996.2:22073896-22148690 GCF_000442705.2 Elaeis guineensis
ATAGAGTCCGTGGAAGAGAACGCTGGCCGTTGCTTTATTCTGGTTGAGAGCTGATTCCAATTTTTTTTGGGAAGACCTCTGAAATCCCTCCATGCTCACAATAATTAAGAACATGTGGGTGGTCATCTGCTTCAGTGTCGAAGCTAAATCATAAGACTAACAGCTATGGAGGCTTCCAAGCTGCTGTATAATATCGAATTACGTACGACGGTGGGTGTTGCTGGCAAGAGCTGTAACCATCAAAAGCTTTTTATGTCGGCCTAAGAAGTTTAGATGGATAATGACGTCTTGGAGGGAAGCAGCAGGTCCCACACGAATTTTTGTGGGCCTTGTAAAGCCTCTTAAAGGTAGCCGAGCTCCATAAAAATTTATTTGAGCCATCAGCTCATTGGTACATTAGTCATTTTTGAGAAACTTATCTTAAAACTTAGCATCAGATTCCTAGAAGGACTAAATTTATTTAAAAAATTTACTTTAATGGCTATGATGCTTATAAAGGTTGCAATTGCTTGTTGAGAGGAATTATCTGCGCTTTTATTGTATTTACTATAAAAAGTAGATAAATTTTGGATATAAGAAATGACACGTAAAGCGAAAGAGAGAATATTTCTAATTTCAAAACCATCATTTTTATATATATATAGTAAGATATCACCAGTGACACAGAAAAATTAGCATGGCCTCCCTGTAAGGATGACATGCATATGGACAAAGATTTATTGAAAATCTGAGCTCTACTCAGCAGCATACCCAAGGCAATTATTTAGGTGCATTTGTCATGTGGGGCGCACTTGAATGAAAGAAGGGTAACAACCGAAGTCAGGCAGTCAATAGTTTACTTATAATTTCAGAGCCCAAGGGCATGTTTTGAGAAGAGTTGGGTTCTAAAACGAGAATAAAAATAAATAATTTTTATTATAGCTATTTTATGGGATAGAGTCTCATTTTTATTTTGATTCGAAGAAAAGATGAAAATATTATGATCCTCTAAATTTAATCCTTACTCTCTTCTAATATTTAAATTTCATTTCGATTTCGATTTCAATTATGAACTAAATGAATCTGAAGAAATGATCTTTACTTTTACATATATGAGGTATTATCCAGCTGCGACCTCCGGCCGTCTTGGGCCCCTGAGCCTCTAGCCGTCTGGAGTTTCATGATTTTGTCCTTCAAAAAATACTTCATAGAAGAAAGAAGGTTCCATTCCATATAAGTCATAATCTTTCTTTGCTCACATAATCAATATGGAACTAAAGATACATTCCTTCATAATGATAGCCTTTCTTCTAGGATCAATCTATCACGGTCAAAGATACTTTTGGTTTGGATAGGTCAGTCTCGCAACCACATGCGTGAGGTGGTGTCCGCTTCAGCCTCTGACCATCTTGGGCTCTTGAATCTTTAGTCATCTTGAGCCCTACGGTATTGCAGTTTAAAAGATATTTCACGGTGAAGAAAATATCCTATTCCATATAAGACATATTCTTCTTTCACTCACAACTACTGTAGGGGTAGCAATTGGATCGGATCGAATTATATACGGGTCAGATCAATACAGGTTGGATCAGAAAATCACGAACTTATATCCGATCCATTTAATCCATTTATTAAATAGATCAAATTAGGTTAAATTAGTTAAACGGGTTAAACATATCACATTAAATGGATCAGAAATAAGTTAAGTAAGTTTTAAATAGGTTAAACATGTCTTAAACGGATTAAACAGATCAGATTAAATAGGTCAGAAATAGGTTAAATAGATTTTAAATATATTAAATAGGTTAAATGGATTACCTAATTCAATTCGACATGAATATTAAATGGGTTAAATAGATTGAACGGGTTAGAGACCTAAAACTCAAATCCGATCCAAATATTAAATGGGTTGATCTGTTTATGGTTCAAATTCATTTAGTCTAAACCCAAATCTATTTATAACGAGTCGAATACGAATCGGATTGACAGATCGAATCATATTTTGCCGACTCTAAATTATTATACCAAAGATACACTTTTTTACAATAAAAAATATTTAAAAAAAAAATCCTAGGATCGAAAAAAGTTTGGCTGAAATCAAGATGAGCAGCAGCCCGCTGTCATCCACAAAATACCCAAATTAGCTACGCTTGAGACGTGCATTCCTTCCCAATAGAAACCCTCCGAAGTTGCTGTCTCTTTGCATCAGTAGATCAGGAGAGATTCCGCGGATATCCCGTTTGAATTTTGAGTTTTCCTCTTAGCAAGCAAATAGCTCCATTCTACTGTCACTCTACATTACGGGGTGATAAATAAGGAAAAAGTAATTAAGCTTCCAAATCCTACACTCGAGCCACGTAAAACAGTCAGCTTGAGGTAGCTCTGGGATTTGTTGGAATCTATTCTCTTCCTTGTGGTTGGCAATGACTTGCAAGCTGTTTCCGACAAAGATGATGGAGTCCATTTAATTTAACTAGAGGCTCAAACATGTCCTTTCCTCCCTTTTGTCGTTTGCCATGTGTGAATAAAATAACTACGGTATATTGATCGATAAAGGAAGCACGATGAGGGTGCCGGAGAGGGAGAGTGCCAACCAAGAGATGAGATGATCTAAACCGCCAACACGTGGCACACTTTATATCTGACACATGGCGCAATGAACGTCCAAGATCTCATTGGTTAGAACTGTTGTCCAACGTGTATCTTTGGCTATCCAATAACAAATCGGTACGTCATCTTGAGAGAGTAAATTCTTATTCAAACCAATAAAAATTGCCAGCTAGTGGTTAAAATAAATATTTTATCATTTAAAATTTTTAATCAAGCTTGATAACAGTATTATTTTTTCAAACATGAATGATGTACCAATTTTTTATTGGATGATTCAAGACATATTTCATAGAATAATTCTAATCAATAATTTATGATGCATGTTTTGATGAGTTGTATATATGTTCCACCTCACGGCTATCTCTTTGTAGACAGCTTGAGACTGAAAAAACAAATGCTTGCATCCCTAAAGATAACATGGCTCCATCAGTTGTAACAGTAATAAGATGTAGAGTTATTTCGAACATGGTGTCCAACGTCAGCCACATGAAGCCAATGATGATAACGGAGTGCCTGCAACGACGGCAAAATGATTTGGTCTCTACGTGGTGTGCATTGAGGGTGATCGATATGGAGAAAAAGCAATATAATGCATCTATATGTAGTTAATTAATTTAAATAAAATGATTACTCCGAAGCATCCTATATCGTTTGTAGAAAGATATTATCGCTTTTGGTTTGATTCCAATGTTTTTGATAGAGAAATACAACCCCTTGTATCTCATAAGTCAGGAGACAATGCATGGGGGAGAAATTCCTAACCTTCAGCTCGTATGCCCTGCTGATGGACTTTCAACTTCCCCAATGAACTCATTTCCCTACGCTATGCGATTAAAAACAAAAAGGAAAGAAAAACTCTAAGCCATGCCTCTCTCTTCTAAACATAGTGGCTGAGAGAACACGCTCATGTTCTAGCTTGAAGACCATTGTCTAATGGTACGTAGTTTCTATCTTTTTGTTGGGTGCATGCAAGTGTTTTCTCTCCACCTTTCCACTGTAGTCCTATCTATAGAACTATGGGCCATCATCTATGGTTCAATCTATATATAGAATATCAATGGATGCTGCCACCTAGTCATCAATGGGCAACAATAAAAACGTGAGGAAAGGAAAACAGAAACTTTTCTAGAATCACCAAAAGAAAATTTTCATGGAAAAGTTACAACAGTAGCATGAACAGGAAAATTAACCATCATCAAGCTACCACTCAGACCTATAATTCAATCAAAACTAACCTGCTTTCCCCCTGAGCCTTCATACACCTAATCGTTTCAGGTGCACACCTAACAAACAAACTCCAAATGTTGATATATTTTCCTTTCTTTCACTGCAGGAATTATCAAAGGAATCATTACAGAAATTACCAAGTTTCATTAGATTTCCATTTCAATCATTGCAGAAACTACCAAAGGAATCGTGCTTCTCAAATCCAAGCATACAGACCCATCCAAAAATCATCAAGACTTTAAGTAGGAGTCCTTTATTTTTACCCCCAAAAAGAAAAGAGGGTAGGAGTCCTTCCGGGAAATTGAACAGTTTGAAGGTAAAAGACTCCCATGGGAGAAGAAGAATTGACTCCTTATCAGCGGCTGGGATTAGGCGGGCCCCACCTGGAAGTCGACTCGCTGGCCGCCTCCGTATTGCATGCCCGAGGTACAATTGGACCGCGTCAAATCCCATGGTGGATAACACGCCACGCTATACATTGTAGTTCACCAATTCCCGATTGTGCGCTATCCACCGTGCATATGCTCCGGGATTTGTCCTGGATCACTTGCATCTGGTGCATGCAAAACTTTCTCCTCTACTGCCACTCACTTGAAAAGTTCTTGGTTGGACCAAGTCCACCAGCTCAGCGGTGGACCATCCAACTACGGGAGCAAGCGCGTGCACGCCTGTGTTGCTCCGTTTCCCTCCCCTTTCTTCTTTCTTTTTTTCTTACTCCGTATTCGCACGTGTTGCTCCGTGGTTAACCTGGTCCTAACCGATAATTACACATAGACTGATGATTTCTACGACTCCACATACTCCAAGGGTAGCGGGCGAGGGACCGGAAGTTCCTCCGAAGGTGAGATAACACCTCCTCCTCCTCGATTTTCTTGTATCCTGTTGTTTTCTTGCGAATTTTTCGTTTATTTCTTCATAATTTGGTGCGAAGATGGTTTCTTGGGTCAGTGATGAAAGAAATTCGTGAAAGTGTTGAGCTTTCAGTTTTTATTTTGATGGTCGCAATCGGATTCACAGTTTTAGCTGGTGTCTTCTGAACTTTTCGTACCAATCAAGGGAATTTACTTCGTTTGCGACAAGAAAAAAGGGATCTTGCTGCTTACCACTATGATTTGTCGACCCACTTGGGGAAAATGAAGGATCTTTAAGTCTGTGATGCTCGTGACTTTTGGGATTCGTTTCTGGGACTTTTTTTATGGTGCCGGACTTTCTTTCTTTCGTGCTTTTATTTTGATCTCTCCGCTATGATCAGAGAGGAAGTTGTTGCTGGTGAATTATTTTTTGGTTTATGATCTTTAAACATGTGGCCATAATTATGTTGAGACATAAATATTTCTCGTAAAGAAAATTCTTTCCATAATTAAGTGTAGTTGGTTGTGTTATGAAAAATATGGGATCAAATAAAGAAATAAATTGTATTAATCTTCAATGCAAGAGGTCCCTCTGATAAGCAAGGATTGCATTGTCAGAGTATCTTAATACAAGATGTTTCTCCCTCTGTAGGAAGTTGACTCAACTGTTTGTATTTAAGGCCCCAAGATCATGACCACTAATTCATCATTTGGATTTGATTTAATGAGGAGAAAAAGTTCAGAAATGACAAAGATTTGGCAAAATTGGCTACAAATTTGGAACATATCTGCAAACATAAAAAATGAAAGGCAAAATGTATTTGTATTATATGATAATCCATAAGTAATGAAGTTATGCCATGGTGCAAGAATGGATGGTATGTTCTCTACTCCTTCACCATACTCATAAAGGAGTCTTTAAGATTCATATCCCAGTGAGGTAAGAAAGCACTAAAAATCAATGGCTTATCATTCGACGTTGCATTAACTGATCCAATTACTTTTCCCATAGACAACATTAAAACCCATTTTCTGTAAGTTAAATTGACTTAATCACTGTAAATATTTTGTGTTGTGATATAACCATGTTTATCTCTTGTTGCTGTCCTTGTCATTTGTCGAGTATTTGATCGAACATTTCTGTTGTGTACTATGCTTTCTGAGAAGCATCAGACAGTACAGATTAAAATTGTATTGCTCTTCAGAAGGAGAAAATAGTAAAATTCTAGATCCAATTAGAAATATTGGAGTTTTATCTGTAAATTTGGTTTTATTTCATTCTTCTTTGTTTATAGCTTTATGAAATTTTGAAATTTTGTATATGGAGTTGCACTTTGCCATTTCAATTGCTTAAATCTTTGCCATTTTCTACTTTACTATTTACAATGTCTGGTCCCAAGTATGCAGCGATAATCATCCTTAAATTTCCAAATCTAGGTTCTGTATGTTTAGTTATAAATTGGATGTCATATGCATGTCTATGTACATTCTAGATGATTTCCAGTAGCATTCAGCATTTGGAGTTTTTTCCCCCCAAATTAGGTGGCTATCATGGGAATGGAATTTGAGACAAAGGGAAAGCAGCAAGCGAATGTTTATTACGTAAATGCACCTGTCCCTTGTGTGGTGGAAGAGAATTTTGGAGGATACTTCCATGATCATGATGTTTCTGCACTGGCAGAAGATCTTCTAGCTCAGGTGAGCTTGAATTGGAATTTTTTATCTGTTGGTTCTTTAAAGATTATGGTGATATATTTGTAACTGGGCAATTTTGAGCTTATGCTTTGCAAAATTGCTTATATCAATTGTGGTTCCAAGAATTGCCAGATGACTAGATATTGCCAGATCTTGATCATTAGAAAATTCTCGTTGTTCTCAAATTGATATGTGACCTTGTTTTATCCTCTAACACGAAGGCAAAATGGTAGATAACATTGGCAACTATTTCGGTTCAGCTACAACTGTGGTAATCATTTGAGAAAGTGAACTCAAAGTGGCCAATAAAATGTTGTCTTTTAAACAAATAAGAGTGAGCTGGTGCTTTTAGTGAAGGAAAGAGAGCTGCATTCTCTTCCTGCTCTTAATTGTGGTTAGTCCAGGCTTTTGTGCAAAAAGAACTTTTTACAGGGGGACAGCCACTGGAATAAAAAAACAGTGAACAGAGTGTGAGGCACTTGTGCTTGAGCATGGACTCACAGGAGACCATTTCATAAATTTTGCTAAAACTTTGGTTTATAATGTAGTTGGACTTGATTTTGCATTTGAAAACCTCTTCTATGGAAGGTGTAACTGCCGCTATCCAATCTAACTCTATGAAAACCTCTTCTATGGTGTTCTGCAAGGTATAGTCTTGTATCTTTTTTTTTTAAAATGCAAAAGTGCATCCAATAAGCTTGTTATATGGTTCTCAGGGAACTGACTCTGACGATTTTACAATTTTAGATTCTTTGGTTCCATAAATATGCACTCATATAATTCAATCAGTCAATCACATGGCTTCTCTAATTCACATATTAATCATAAAAAGAAAAAAAGTTCATAACTTACCAGATAGAAAAGTTTGGAGATCAATTTAAGTACATCTTAACTGGTAGAATCATTTAGTTTGACTCTCATACAAGAACAACTGCTTGTGTCACCAAAGATGCTATATTGTTACTTCATCAGTCTTGCTTGAGAACTAGAGTGGCTCGTCTTCATGGTTCCATGTGTAATGTTTCAACCATAGCACAACTACATGTTTGTAGTGTAGCC
Organism: Elaeis guineensis; assembly: GCF_000442705.2. Lineage (NCBI taxonomy): Eukaryota > Viridiplantae > Streptophyta > Magnoliopsida > Arecales > Arecaceae > Elaeis > Elaeis guineensis. The sequence goes on from NC_025996.2 coordinate 22,081,318, forward strand.
ATGTAGGTATTGACAAACTATATATATTAGCACATATTGCAGCTTTTTCAAAAAAAAAAGAGGCCTGTTTGGTATTATTGCTGTTTTTGTGTGTTTGTTTCTCTACAAGTTAGTGAGATACCTCATGCACCTTGATACTCAGGACAGCATTTGCACAAAACTTATTCCTTTTTCGGCTTCTCATCTTTTTCTGAAAGCAATATATCTTTGCTGGCAAAAGCTCTAAAGGTTTTACAGACAATTTAAGAAAATAAAGGGGTTCCATCATACATGTTTTCAGTCTAATTCATTTTTCTTCTTGGGTTTTTGAAAACAAAAACAGAAAAGACAAGCAATACCAAGTGCCCTAATCTAACTCCAGAATCAGTAGTCATTTTTTCATATCAATAAACTCATAATAATTGCAAAACTATTCTAGAATGTTATTTTATTATTTTGAGTAAGCATTGTATGCAGGAAAGTGTATATGAATCCTTCCAAAGAAATGCTCAGAGTGATACAACAGGAGCTTCGTCAAGTAACAATTCTAGACATGATCATGATCATGTCTCGAGGGAAGCAGAAAGAAATTCTCTGACAACTGCAGGTATTGAGTTACAACTATCTAGAGATGAAGCTCTAGCTAGAGAATTGCAAGAGTTGGAGAATAAACTTGCTGGTGCTTCCTTTGGTGGAATTACTGGAAGAGAGGCTGGTAAAGACAGTCTCCAAGCAACTTTGTTTTTCTTGAAGTATTTATGGGAGTTAAGTTATTTGTATGTTATGCTTGTATCATGATTATGTTGTTCACTACATTGCCGCATGTTCATCATTTATTCATCCATTTGGAGGATTGGGCCTTGGGTTAGTACAAGTGGCAAAGGAAAACCATCAAGCTGATCCCAATTTGATGGGATATTGCTTGTCTCAGTTCATGTTTCTGTCACTTAGGCTTTATTGTTTATGTGAATCTCTTCTCTGTTAACAAGGTGAAGTTTGTAAAATGTAGTTAGATCAACTCTCGTATATATATTTTGATTAACTACTTTTACTTTATTGATATTGCAGCAGTTGTACTGAGATTATTAACTGTTGATTTTCTCAAAAAAGTGCTACTTCTTACCTCTTGGGTTCAGTAATTTAGATGCAACATGCTAACTTCTCTTTCAACTAGACTTATAAGAGAAACAACTGAAATTGTAACCGTTATAATTCTTAGTCTGGTAATGACCATTTAGTAGTTCTGGCACTACTAACATATTTTCTTGGTATGGTTCTTCAAGATACAAACCCCACCCCATCTTCCTCTGCTAATTTGGAACTCAATTCTGCAAACTCATCTGTTCAGGTAATTTGCATTGTAGTTCGCTATTATCTGAAAATGCATCATTTCATACATCTGAAACTGAAGTTATTTATGACTGGCTATACACAGGTTGCGCAGGAAGATGGTATAGACCCAGATAACATGACTTATGAGGTGTGTTTGTCAATACCTGCTTTTTCAATACACATGTGCATACATTGACACACACACACACACACAAAAAAAAAAACCACATGTATCCCTAAGAATATGTATATGTATGTTATAAAGGAACTGCAAGCTCAGTTATGCTTACATCTTCCAAGATACTATTCCATCTTTTGGAAGAGCAAGAAGCAAGATGTCAATCTTTATCTAGAGCTAATACTTCGTGCGTACTGGCTCTCATCTCCACTTAGGTCATCTGGCTTTGTGCCTGAGTGTCACAAGCCTTGTTGTTTAACTCATCTAACGGATGATTGGAGTGCTATCCATATAAATATAATTCAAAATTTTCACATTATAATTCAGTGCCACTATGCCTACCAGATCTACATACTCTTGCTTCCTTGTATCCTTGTCCTCGGTCTGGTGAGTATCTTGTAGACTTGCATGGTATGTCACAAACTACACCTTTATAATATCTATTGCGCAAGCTTGGTCTATAACCTGTGCTAAATTATGGATTTTATACAATTCTACAAAGTATGCACATCCATAATAACACACTGTAGAGATATTTATTGTGAGTGCATTTTAACAGAGGCTTTGACAAAATTTTTGTATGTATTGGTCTTTTGCCTTCCATTAGTAGATTCTTGCACCATTGCACCATTGAATGGTTGGATCTTCATATGGAAATTTGATTGTTTGCTAACCTTGGATAGGTCTAGTCGTTCAGTGTTATGCCGCTTTCTGTCTTTGACACTGGTGTAGGGAGAACTTGAGCTTTTTATACAGAAAGGAAGGAATGCTACAACGCTGCTTACAAAGTCTTACATGCCTGGCACATGGCAGAATGCTGAAAAATAATTTGAGTAATGGGATTCTTGTATCACATAACAAGTGGGTCTTATTACATGCCCTTTAAGTAAAAGGATTTGTCACAGCCAACAGTCATGAGCTTTATATGCACATCCTATAAATTTTTTTTTTTTCAAAAAAAAAGCACAATCAAAGATATGCAGCTTTGATTCATATAATGATGTAAAAGGGTAAGAAGACTAGGATCTTAAAAGGTTTTGATTGGGTTTAGGTTGCATAGAATAAAAGATAAGCTTGAAGTTTCTTGTGAGATGCCAACTTGTTACAGAAAGTAGGTTAATCCTGAGATTTGAGGATCTAGGTTGGAATCTGAGGGTTTGACAAAGAAAAAAAATAGATCACTTAGCATAAGGTTGTAGAAAGTTTAACATAGCCATAATATTGGTGACTGCCCAAGGTAGCAGAAAATCTGTCACTTTACGAGGAATTAGTGTCTCAACTCTCAAGGATTATAAAGATTCTGACAAAACTGATTTACTGGTCCTGTAAGATCTCTTATTGAGTGAATTTAGGCTTTCAGTGTACTCCAACGTTACAGTACATCTTAGCCAAGAAGCAGGAGGAACTAATGGAATATTAAACCATGATTGTTCATAGCAAGAGAATGGGTGAGCAGAGAACATCTTTTTTTTTTTTTATTTTCAAGGAAAAAGGAGATCATTGTTTGGGAACAGGACTGGCACCAGAGTTCAGCAATCCCTGCTTCTGCGAATGACATTGACTTAAAAGGATTCAAGCTCAAAAGATTCATGAATCTTCATATTAGAAGTCCCAAAGACCATAGATTATGTTATTTGTAAACATTGATGGATTTGATGCTCTTGGTTGCATTTACATTGCATATGTGTGATGCAACATGATGGCAAATCATTCTTTGCGTTTCTTGGGCTGACATCACTGAATTAGCACGCACAGTTTTTCTTTAGATGTAGATTGAAATTAGGCACCATTATTAACAAATGTAGCTTATGTTACTCTTTTGACATGAGAAGTACATTCCTGCTATTCATTGTTCTTGTTTAATTATTTGTGATATTACTCCTGCTTGTTTTCGATTATCGACATTGCAACTGAAATTTTGAATTTCATAATTTCAGGAATTGCAACGGTTAGGTGAAGCTATGGGTACTGAAAGCAGAGGATTATCTGATGAGCTTATATGCTTCCTGCAAACTTCAACATACAAAATCGGGTTATTCTCAAGGAAAGAAAAACATGAGGAGTATGTTTTGGTTTAGTTCTTTATTCACTATTATATGTATTTGCTTTTCATCTTGGTAGGCCATTATTATGCTTTTGTGAAATCTTGACCAAGCTTGCTACGAAACTCTACTTCTATATTTCTAGGTCTTCCTTTGTCATATGAAAGTATATCTTGTTCTATCCTTTATGGAGAACTAGGATGGGAAGTAGATGTTTTTTGACAGGACCAACTGAATAATAAATCAGCCAGGCATTATGAGCCTGAGCATTATTTTACAGTAAGTCAGCTTAATTAAAAAGCAAATTACTGAAGGAAATTATTGAATGCTCAAAATATTTGATATGAGTTGCTTGAGTGAGTTGCAGAAGCTCATGTTGTAGGTGTGCCTTTCACCAATGATTTTTGTTACATGCAGATGTGTGATATGTTGCATGGCTTATAAGAACCGAGACAAATTGATGATGTTGCCTTGTCAACATCAATACCACAAAACTTGCATCACGAAATGGTTAAAGATCAACAAGGTAATTTCTTTTTCATTATCATTTCACAAGTTATTCATCTGAATTTAGATTTCTGACCACCAGTCTTATTATAATCACGGATGTGAGTGTTTTTAGTCAGTTATTTTTTTGCGTATCTGATGCATCTTGATTCTTCAAAGCAGAGTTCACCATACTGGTATGAACCACCCTATACAAGGTATACTGTACCATATCGGTACTGAACTGACACTTAGTACAGAAGGGGTGTACCAAGTCTCGGAACGCTGAACTGATCCCCATACCAGGCATACTGATAGTGTATCAGCATAGTACCCATGGGGTCCAGTCCAAGATTGCAAACCTTGCTTCAAAGGTTTGTTTATGGTTAGGTCATCCCTATCTAAATGAATTTGAGATTGGACATGAATGTAGGGACATTTTGTAATTGATGGAAAACCTAACAAGGAGAAGTCAGCTTGTAAAGAAAATATTACAAGTGCCTAAAAGGAAAAAAAAAATAATTAATACTTTTGGTAACCAGAAAATTGCTATTTGGGACTTGTTAGTCAAGAATAGGAAACAGATTATCAACAATCATATTAGAATTTTTATTTGGTTTATAACAGCCATCAGTGATTTGATTGCTCAATCTGTAGTTTAAGAACATGTTGGAATTAAAGAGCCAAACTGAAGCTGCTTGTATTTATTGGCTTAGTAAACTCCTTCAATATATTCATAAATTCTGAATGTCTGTCTTATTATATAGGTCCTATATTTTAGGTTAGTCTTAATATGAGCAAAAACTTGAAGCCTAAAGGTTTGCTTGTATGGTCTTCTTCGCAATAGAAACCCAAAAATCTTAGCCATGCAACTGATGATTGCTTAAATTCCATGTCTCCACGTCTCAAATAGTTCATTAGACACATCTTGATCTGCAACAGCCAGCAAACCTTGAAGGTGTTTCCATGTTTACAGCCATTGTGGATAGCCTTTAAAGGTGATTCCTTCTTCTGCCTCTTCTCTTGAAAGATAGTTTAGCCTTCCAGTAACCTGAACATAATAAGTTTATTTAGTAACGTCATAAGAAAAACTGGACATCACAATATCCTTAAAATATAAATTGAACAGCAGTCAAATTGCTGTAGGCGGACAAACAATGGGAGAAACATATTTGATAGGAGACCAAATGTTGTGGTTCATGGAAAACATGCGTCACTTTCAGTCAATAAGCTAGTTTTAATTCTTCGACACGACTCTAGTCCGGCAGTCCAGTGAATCTGTAGTTCTGAGTCTTAGTTTTGCCATCTATTAACAAGCAAGGACGAGTAACATTTTGACCAAATGATCAAATATGATGAAAAGCAAAGCATAATACAGCCATTAGATTAATGAGCCGATTTCAGTACTTGGAAAAGAAACTCAAATGGTTTCCATCACTCTGTTCTTGTATTAGATTAGAGTTTCGTTTCTTTTCCTCTGCAGCATTACTGTGTCTTTTAGATTGCTACTTGCTTGTATGTTCTCCCAAAACAAAGGTTTGTTTTATATTGGTCTCTCAAATTTCCTAGGCACTTTCTCATGTTTATATCTTATTGTTCACATGTAGATTTGAGTAATTTGGTTAAACTCATTAATTTATTAGTACAACATCCATTCTTTTTCTGTACCAGGCCTGCCCAGTATGCAATGAGGAGGTTTTTGGTTCTTAACGTAATACATATCAAAGCTGCAAGTGATTTGTGTATGTTGCATGAAGTACCTCTATCCTTATGGATGTCACTTGAACCGTATCATGGTTGCGCAGCATGTATATTAATGTTAAGCATGTATATTAATGTTACAGGAGTTTTTAATGCTCTAAGTGGAAACATATCTTGACGTTGGAAAAAGTTTACACTGGGATGGAAAGTGAGGATTAAAGAACTGACATGTAGAGAGGAAAGATGTTTTCATGCTATTCCCAAGCAATGCCTTTATTTAGTGCATTATATATCATTATGTAACTAATGTTTGACTAGCGCATAATTTTAATTATAGACCATCAAAGCTTGTGCCTTTCATAGACTGTCTAGAGGATGGTTGTGCAAGAAACTTCTTAACACCAGATAACAAGCTTCGCTGAGTTGGTATCAGAGGGTATACTGGCTAGCAATTAGGGGTGGCAATGCTTAACTATTTGACCCATTTAGCTTATTTTAATTCATCGTAGATCATGCTAGATTATCTATTTAGTACATGGTAAGATTCAAGTATGGATTTTTGATCTATTCAATAAATTAGTTAAATTCAAGTTGATGAATTTTTGATCTATTCTATATTCGATTCTATTTGTATCTTGTCTGGCTTGACTCGATTGCCATCTCTATTACTAATTGGTCTGGCATGGTATAGATTTGTATTGTACTATTCTAGGGTGTGAAGAAATGGAGAGTTAGGGAGGGAGGGAGGGAGGGAGGGACAGGGAGAAGAGGAGAGGAAGAATGGAGGGAGGGAAGAGGAGGTAAGGAGGTTGAGGGAAATCCTAACTTAAGCAAGGGAGAAAGAGGAAGGAAGGGGGAGGGTCAAGGGGATGCTAAATAGAGAGAGAGAGAGAGAGAGAGAGAGAGGGAGGTTTTGTGTGTGTGTTCGGGGGCGGTTGGGGTGGGTGTTGGGGCAGGGGCTGCTCTCTCGTGCATCCTAAGGGAGGGGGTAGGTTTGAGGGAATCGGTCGAAATCTTGATTAAATAGCTTGAACTATGCTCATCTCTGTTCTGTTTGGTTTGGTATGCTTATATCAATCGGTTCAGCATAATTCAGTCATTCTTGCTAGATAGTGTAATTTTTCCCATCCTTTTTAGTAGGTAGATTTGTGAAGGTAGCTGTTTGTTATTGGCTCAATGATGAAAGTGCAATTCTTTAGATAGAGTACCAACCGAGACTGCTAAAAATGGAAGACGGTGACACTTCTGCTCGTTAATTTATCTTTGCTGTCGGTGTTCTCTTGTGAACTGAAATCCTTAGGAGGCACCGAGATGCAGCTCGTTGTGATTATTGTGGAACGCCTTAAAATACCTTGAATTTGAATGCAGGGTTCTCGCGTCCATGTTTCTAGAAGCTAGAGGTCTGATGGTTCTCTCTCTCTCCTGCAACGGATCATATTACAAGCAAGCCTTGCCTTGGGTAGCGTGCAGTGTGACGCTGTGGCGGGAGTGCTTGGTTCATATACCACATGTGAGGTACTGAGACCATGGCTGTCGATAAGCCTAACTATTCTCTCCCTCTATCGCGTATACCATTAGGGGTGTGCATGTATGGATTCGGATCGATTTAGTATCAATTTTCAAAGTGAATCGGTTTGAATCGATTTTGTCCGTGCGTATGCCATTAGGGTTATGCATATTTGAATTCAGATTGATTTAGTGTCAATTTTTAAAGTAAATCAATTTTTTAAAACTGAAACTGCAATCAAATTGATCAGAAAAATTAGTTCAAATCGAGCCAAAAGGTTTAGTTCAATTTATTGAGAGGTGGGCTATCGGACTTATATCAAATAGATAGTTATAGGATGGGCTAAATGGGCTGGTGTCTGCGTTAATTATTTTCTAATCATATAAAATAGAAGGCTTATGTGGTAGGTTAAATGGATAGAAGCAATAAGTTAGTAAGACTCAGATGAAATATAAATAAATCAGTGGGAGTTCATACACACACATGAATCGGTATAGTTTAAATCAAATTTTTCAAAATTCAAATTGGAATTGAACCGGCTTCTTTGGTTTCTAATATTTTTGAATTAAAATCAAATTAAATATAAAAAAATTCGATATAAATTGAACCAAAATTAATAATCCGGATCAATTAAACGGTTTGATTGGTTTCTTTGCGCACCCCCTGTCTACCATGATACAAACTAATATGATCTCCTATGCGAACTCCAATGTAGCAATCACACATGCTCATGCACGCTGATGCACATTAGCCCATGCACGGCATGTGTACGCACGCATGCGAAAGGCACAGATCAAGAAGCATGATGTCCATTTTACCAAAAAAAAAAAAAAAAGCATGATGTCGGTGCATGCGCACATGCATACACGTGTGAGTTGTATCAGCTGACCTATATGTGTTGGAGTATATAATATCAACCTGTGAGCGCTACTGCTGCAACCTGCGAGCGCCACTGCTGCACCCAAAAGATAGAGGACTGTGGATTGGTCTGTCGATAAGGTTAAGATGCTGATAACTCTTTCTGACCGACCTGTCCATCTTGGAATGGGCTCTTGCACTATTGTTTAGCTCTATTAACAATCTCGTTCGACCCTATCAAAAAGATATGGAAATCATTATTCAAAAGATTAGCTCCCCGCTCTTGATTATTATTTTGGAGACACATCATGGGTATGATTCAATCCTATTAAATTACATGCAGTACTTTTTGAGATCGGCAATACATGCTTTACAAAAAAGCATTATTTAATATTTTTTTGGGCAAGAAAGAAAACTATTTTTTTTTTTTTGGGGGGGGGGGGGGGTGTGGCGGGTAAAAATTATATCAAATGTTCGTTAAGGTTATCCCGTATCATCATCAATGCTGTTGCGGCCAATCGCCTCATCGTCTGATCGCCGAGAAACATGCACCTACAAAAATAAGAAGTCCACACTGACCGGAGGCGGCTCCGACGGAGACCCTCCGACGGTCAAGTCAGAGAGGTGACTGGGCAACAGTGAAATGAAGGCAGAGAGCTCAATCGAGAGAGGGAGAGAGGAGCGAGCCTGTGGTTTTGGAGTCGAGAAATGGACTGATCCCTTGCACTGTTGCCCTCCCCGATATATATAGTGGAGCAGGTATGGCGCCGTCATTAATGGCGCGGACAATTGAGGAATTGTCAACTCACTGTAGATTGTCAGAGTCGCCGTGAAAGTGTCACGTCGCCGTGGGGCTGTCAAATCACCAGGGTTGACAACGCCCTCGGCGGGACAATGCCCCTAGATGTCCGTGCCGCATGTTGCTGTCAGGACTGACAAGGTCTGGCGGCTGTACGGCGATCGGAGGAGCCGACCGACCCTAGGTCGGTGGCCAGCTGAGTGGCGTCGGGCCCCTCCGTTGGTCGGGGCGGCTTACGTGAGTCGGCCATCAGACCTCCGGGTTCAGTCGGTCGGGAAGGTACGCCCGACCGACACATTCTCAGTCGGTAGTGGGCCGTTAATCGGCCGGCGATGGCGTCCGTCAGTCGGTCGGTCGGTCCCTCCGGCCGTCAGTCGGTCGGTCGGTCCATCGGTGGGTATTCCCCAACAAATACATATATATATATATATATATATATATATATATATATATATATATATATATATATATATATATATATATATATATATATATATATATATATATATATATATATATATAGATACACACACGCGCACACACACATATCCTCACTCGATGGAATGGATTAGAATTGACCAAATCTCTTGAATTCATATTCGGAATCAGAATACAAATGAAAATTTGAATCTTTAGGAGAGGATAAAAATTGAGTTTTAGATAGTCCAAACCCCAATTCTCTCCAACTAAACATCTTCTGAAATTCTATCCAAAATTAGAAAAAAACACCCCCTGAAATTAATCAGATACCATAGCCATTAAATATCTTACTTAGACCTTTCATTTTGCAATTTGATTATAACATGTGATATCATCAAGCATATGCTTCATAATTATATAATATTTGATGTTGATACATAAATTCCAACTTACCATTGTTGTCCCTTATAACGTCTGCATCCCCCAAGTCTATTCCGTGTTCCCCACACGGCACCTTCCGAATGGGGTGAGCCCCACAATGCACACCTCCATGGGTGCTCTTTTCTTTAGTCTTTATTCCCTTCATGCGGTACTCAAGCAGCTAGAGAAATCAATGTGGTAGTTCATAGTACAGAAAGCTGGAAGCATGGTTTTCTTGTTGACCAAGGAGATTCTGTTCATTGGAGAAGCCAAACAGGAAACGTGTCGAGCATTAGGAGATTTTTTTATTATTATTATGTAAGATAGCTTCTTGATGGGGGGATCGAACTGAAATAGCTTTAGAGTTAGCAAAAATCCAGATCTATCCAGAATACATTTATTTCACCTTTTTCAGTGGAGTAACTTTTTTATCGCCCTTGTCATAACACCGGTTCTGAGATTGTTTTGGTAGAAATAACCAAGAATATGAGGCTATTCCACCCTATATTAATTCCGTGGCAACCCACAATCAAACAAGAGAGTTTACGTCGAAATAAAAATTTTCCCAGTTCCCACAGAGTTATCCCGTACCCATTAAAACAAAGGAAAAAGCAAAGGATCCATCCTGTGACCCAATTCCTTTGAACAATTTTCTTACCTTCCTCTCCCAACGGAAGCTCTCATCCAGTGGTGGCAATTAGATGATGTCCGGGTCAAGCAAGATATGAGTCTGATCGGATACATGAGAGGTTAAAAAATTATCAATTCAAATTCGATCTATTTATTATATAGATCAAAAATTCATATTTCAATTTAATTATTTTATTAAATAAATAATTTAATTTGATTTACAATAAATTGAAATAAGTTAAACCGGTTAAATAGTTGAGCATCATCACCCTTACTCTTAAGATGCTGCTCTCCAATCTAAAATCTTTGAAGCTCCCGTTGCTGTGTGCATACACACATACCAGTATTTAAGCACACGACATTGGTTCTTTCTATGACATCTTGGTTGTGGGACGTAGCCAATACACAGTATATCGTAGGCTAAGGTACCAAAAATGACCCACAAGGCCACGGAAATTGACACCGATTTCTCCACGCTGCATGATTTGGCCCACGGTCTAACAGAGAACCGGGGAAGCTTCAATACTAATCCTTTTTGTTTACGGCCTGGGTCTATGGAAACACCCTCATCAATCATCATTAATTATATATCTTTGTAGGCATCTTCTGCCGCTGTATAGTTAACACGGTTTTCTGATTTCGTGTACAGCTAGATGCAACTCATTCTCATGAATATATCCTCAAGTATTGCTAAGTCTAACAATTGTTTTCTTCAGAAAATCTACTCGACGATATGGCAGTACACCATCAAAGCGAAGCAGTTGTTCTCGATCATAACTTAACAAAATCATTAGAGTTCGGTGCCAGAAATTGGGAACTTAGAGAGGCACATGTAGACTTGTCTTGAGTCGAAAGGGTTGTTGGCCACTTGATTTGCAAAACGTGACAATTGTTTTATCCCTAAAACCTACTTAACAATATCGTAATCCACAATCAGACCGACATTTAAAGGTATCCTCACTTAACAAAATCATTACACTAGACGCCATCTGTTAAGAAGTTAAGAAATGGAGACATGGGAACTAAAAGTCGCAAGGGAGTTGGCCACTTCATTTGCTAAACTTTGTTGTGTTGTATATGAGGGCCAAAAAGAGAGCCTCAAACGACTATATTTTTCCAAATTCTTTCGTGCTGACAACTAATTGAGCTTGACCTTTCATTTTAGGCCTTTTCAATAACTACAGTACTACATTTGGAAGTACTGGGTTGATTGATTAATGGGTCATAGCATGTGCTTGCATATCCGGGGACACATCAAATGGTTTGAAGCCCTACCTACTACACAGATATAGATTTGTGCAAAATCCTGTGCAAGTGGAGCGCATGGTGCGCCTCTTTCTCAATTATATATGTCCAGCTAATGTGGTCCATCGCTGGAGAAAAACTACTGTAGTTGTCTAGGCCACAAATGTTCGGGCTGAGTTGGTACAAAAAAGAAGAGAAAGAAAATTATTGGGGGGCTAATTAAGTAATTATGAAGAAGATATAATGACAACAGAGTAGTTGATCTAAATGTCAACCACATCAACACTCGAGTAATCCCCGTGGCTCACATGTTTGGCTGGTGGGCCTCTTGATGCCAGCTTTTGCTTGGCGGATTGTCCCCTTTGTTGGAGATTTTACATACATACATGCATATATGTATGTGTGCATGTATACTTTCTATGCATGCATGCACGCATGTATGACAAAGCTTCTTCTGCATGTATGACAAGGTATCTTTGGAAATTCGTGAAAGGGAAGAAAAAGAATATCCGTCCAAAGAATCTCCAGTCCATTGGATCCTGCTAGAATCAACCCAAATGGTGCTGCCCGTTTTCTTCGTCGTGACATCGCTGGTGCTCTAGACTGACACCGACCTCCAATTTATGGAAGGTGCATGGGCAGGCTTTCACAAGTCACCGGTCCAAGAACAAATTATTCCCACGCTAGCCGTCGCGTAGGCACAACGAACGCCCCCACCGACTTACGACAGTGATGCCGTCAGAAGCTAAGGTTTTGTGATCTTATTCGACAGCAAAATGGAGCCAACATGCGAGTGTATAATTGGCTTTGTGGTATCTCCACCACCAACACCACATCATAAAGCGACTCTTTTTATATCATTAGACTTTTTGACAATGCTTATAAACTGAGCTATCTGTATGTGCACCCAATATAAGCCACCTACGGTAGGTCCTGTTGCGAAAGATTTCCGATCATATATGGATACGGCTGGAACAAGATAGAAGCCATCAAAGCGACGTTCCTATAAAATAAGTTCCGACCGGAATTGGCTCCGATGAAGATCCTCCGACGATCAAATCAGGAATCTGACACAACAGAGGAGATTGAGAGGAAATTGCAAGAAAGCACAAGATATATTGAGCATACACAGAGCGTACTTGAGAGTCTTCTTTTTTTATCTTTTTTTATAGAAAAATTAGTAATGATAAGCCGTATAGATTTCATCACGTGTGTCATTGATAAGTAGATTTTTATCTGGCGTGTCGTTGGCAAGGAAAAAGATGTGATTTGTATTGAATAAACATATGGGCGGTGATGTATCCTGGCTTAATATACTTTAACCAAAAGTTACAAGTGATTCTTCGACTTGTCTTCAAGAGAATTGATTGACGTCTAATGTCTGATCCCTCCTCTTATACCGAAATTTAGGGACTATCAAAGATTCATTATTTAAAGGAAACCAGCTACCTCATCCAGGTTGGCCAACCCATAGACTGATGGAGATCGGGTTCGGCAGTAGGAGCATGGGTATCGAAGGGTTCACTGCAGAGTTCTACTCAAAGGGTTAACACTATAAGGGCTAGTCTTTTCGAAAAAATAAATTATAATAGTAAAGGATCCTTAGTCCAATTAGGAATAAAGATCAGTCAAGAATTTCTGAAAATAATGCCGTCATCAGGCTTCCCTTGGCTTTAAACCTGATGTCCAGGTGATTACTTTAGAGTGGATTAGCTAGCACATAGATTGGTAGGATATCTAAACTGATCATCGAGATAGAAATCGGTGTCACAATTTTATTAATGCTCCTTTAGAAAAAGAAAAAGACTAGAGTCAAGGTTGAAAGGATAAAGGGACGCTTCCTCAATGTCCCATCATGTCGGACGGCAAAAGATGTATTTAAATACTTTTGACATTGATCATAAACTCGCTTGATGCACAGTAGATCATGAAAGAGACAGTGAGGCGACATGGCGCACGACCGATGAGTACAGTGACACGATTAGATGGTGAGGCCTATCAGGCCTATAGAGAGGAATTGCCCGACGTCCCTCAGCTTGACCCCCAAATAGGGATTGAAATGGGCATAGTGTAGCCGAACCCCTTAGAAATCGGCTCATCTCAACAATTGGCGAAGGTGGGCTTCGATATCAAAGAGGGTTGTTCTCCCAATAGTTAGTATTATTTCAGTTTCTTTTTCTTATAAGCATTCCTTTAGAACGTTCAACCAGCTGATTTTTAGATCAGTTATTGAAGGGATTCAAACAATACTCAAAGTACATCAAATTTTCTTCGTCAGTCCGCGACGACCAAGATGTTACCCCCCAACGGTCCCTTCCTTACCCTTGTTAGGGTCACCAATTACTTAGCGGAAGAATCACTCGCTGTGCTGGTGTCACAGTTCGAAACTTTCCCCAAAGACAAGTCAAGGACTATTCTAGGGTTGCATGCTAGAGAGACCTGCCAAGAAATTTTGAAAGTGGACGTACCTGGCCATTGGAACGATCGAGAGAAACTTCCTTAACCACCGCCCCTGGTTATAGATACCGTAGATGATCTATTAGAATTTGAACACCGTAATTATTTTAAACTTTATTTTAAATTCACTTGGCTGACTTTTACCAATATAGCCTAGTGAATTTCATACACCAGATGCTTATTGTCATTGTTGACTAATTTAAAAAACTAAGGTCGATCACTTTTTCAATATTATGAGATTATCGATGCTTCCATGCCCTCGTGTCGGCGTCACTCTTTGAATATTAAATTAAAAAATCAGCAACTTCATAGCCATAGACAAAATTTTTCAATATTTATTATCAAATTTGATGCAACGAAAGTTGACTATGCAACAAAATAGGCCGGCCAATATGGACACTAGCCCATCAATTTTTCCATGCAATCACCGTGCTAACTCGAACACCTAACTCCATATTAACCAATTAGATCATTTTATCATCCAGCTAATTCACAATTAACACCTAAACTAGGACAGGTTGATTGATTAATTAAAACTAATGCATTTCTCCCATTTCCACCAATCTGTCCTACTGAGCGTGCGCAACGTGGCTGGAGATAGGCCACAAGCCACAAGAGCTAAAGTTGCTGACTTGTACCCACGCTGCCCACCATTGGACTTTCCCATTCTGCTTGCTGTTGGTACCGCCCTTGAGCGGTCCCACGCGATAAGACACCACAAATGGGCCGTTTCATATGACCGTTGCTTTACGTAGAACATTATGTGGTGGGCCAGGTGGCCATGGGATGCGTTAAGAAACGGAGGAAAGGAACCGCGATGGGTAAAGTCTCAGAAGGGAGAGATTATTGGTTAACACGGTGGTTAACACGCTACACTCGAAAGGTGCCGAGGTCGCTATGGAAGTATCTCGGGCCTTGCACCGCGCCAAGCGCAAGGGGCATCACAATGCTTTTTCTTTTGAAACTTTTTTTAAAAAAAAAAAGAGTTATATGAATATTTCATTTTCTTCATCCTTTGCATTCGTGTGCTGTTTTATCCCAGTGGGATTAGATTTATTGCGTTTTTTTTTTTTTCCCCCTAAAGGTCCTCGATTAGATAATCACTAAGCTGATTGAAAGTTAGTTGCTAAATTTTTTTTTTTTAGCACCGGAATGAGGCGTAGTGGAGTACTGGAGAAATAATTTTAAAAAAGAAGAGACAAAAGAAGCAGCGTACATATCCTATGTTGATTTTTCCTTCTCCCTGCAGCAACCATGCGGCAAAGAAAAAGGAAATCTAAGAAATTTCTCTGATTTCCTTCCATAAAAAAAAGGAACAGTCTCTTGGTATTTCATTTTTCTCATGCCTTCTAATTTCTGCCATAGTCTTGCTATTCATCCCTAATGACCTCAAGCCGGTTTGCGCTAGCATTCGGATACATTTCCTTGATAAATTCTGATGGGAGTCCATTCCAATTAATGTTTTAGTTGTGGCAGCAAATGAACATTATAGATCCCAGTATCTTCTTGCTTCATGGCTCCAACAAGCTCATGAGGATTCGAAGGAAAACTTGGCAGAAAAGTGTGAAAATTTAAGTGCAGAAACATCATTTGAATTGTTTTTTTATTTTCCAATTATTTACCTAGTGTAAGACATTGGTAGTCTCTTTTGCACTCAAACATATATTAGCACTTCCATGTAACTTATTTATTTGCTTCATATGCATGGTAGAGTTCAGATGACTTTATGGGAAAAGAATATATATATGCATATATCAGGATGGTTCCCTCGAGACGAAAAGCCACTCAAACTTGAATGTTTATATATCATACCTTTGATTTGTTAATTTAATGGACTAATCTGGGGAGATTCACCTAAATTAAAGAGATGCACTATTCATAAATTTTTATCTAGAGGATCCTAAAAAACAATATTTATAAGTTGGACTCATTTTCTAGAGATTTGTTTGCTATAATGCTAAGAAAATGCTTTTTTTTTTTTTCCCGAAGTATACTAAAATACAAATGGAATAAGAAAAGTAGTAGAGTTTGAGTATCACTGCAATGCCCAGAGCCATTTTAATTATGCCCGTAAACTAGATCCAAATGACCTAGCTCCCGGAGCCTCTCTCTCTTTCTTCCTCTTTGTGTCTCGTCCTAGCCCCCATCGCCTTTAACCACTTTTTATTTGTTTTTTCTCTTCTTCTAATTGAGAGCCACCACCACCACATAGTCCTACCAACCGTTGGTGCCTCCCATCTCACCGCTTGCCAATGACCATCTCATTGTTCTCCTCCCTTCTCTTCATCTATTTTACACTTCTTTCTTCTCTCTATTGCTTATTAGGACAAGCTTCTCCTTCCTCTTCTCTCTTAATCCCATTTGAGCCCTTATACATTCTTTTCTTCTCTTCTCCCACTTTTTTTTTTTTTAATTTTCTCTTTATTAGGTAAAATCTCTAACTCTCTTTGCATCTCTGTTAAGATTTCTTATCATGCAATATAACCCTAGTGTTTGTAACTTTTATAAGAAGAGGTGTTCATCACTTTGGGCAACAATATATCAGATTCAATACCTTGAAGCTTCTAGTCAAATATGCATGATTGTTAATTTCTAGCCCTATTACCATATTATTTGATGGATTAATATAGTTTTCCGGTAGATTTGAAAAAAGAACCTTGGTTTAGGTCTATATCATTGATTACCTATGGCAAGTTTTTGATGACATGGTCTAACAAGACCAATATCACTATTGTTGAAGATGTATTTTGATTAGCTTAGGGCTATTGTTGTTATAGGGAAAGCCTAAGCCTAAAATTGATGAGATCCAGGGGGATCATTCCATTAGGCCAAAACTAGCCATAAATTAGCCATCCATATTTCTATTATTTGAGTTATTTTACAGGTTTATTTGTAAATTACCTTAATGATCAGTTATGACATTGTTAATTGTGGTTTTGGGAGTTAGCAAGTGGCCAATTCAAGTATTAAAAAGTTTGAAAATTTTAAAATTATCTTGTTTGCATTGTTGGATTATTGCTAAATTAATTTATGTTTATTGTTTGACAAGTTACCGCTTTGCATTCTTGTGATGTTAAGTTCTAGATGTGTGCTCCCTCGACACATAATCTTGGGGCCAAAATTGTGATATTCACTAGGAAAGATATATTGATGGTCCTCAGATGGTGAAGGATAAGCTGAACACCATGCTAGCTAAATGAAGCCTAATTATTCTGCATCTAATATTAAAATAAATCATTGTCATCTTTTACTTTAGCATAATCTTAACCGTGTCATGAAGAATATTGACTAGGCCGAGTACGTATAAAAAAATAATTTTTTATTTTTTTTATTATACAAATCAATGAAATATGTTTGCTTGACAAATATGAATAGATGGCATAATGTTATAAGGGGAGTTGCTCCAATAATATGTATTTTAAAATATAGATTTGAGCATAAATGCGAGAGAAAAATCAAGATGTAAAGATCCAAAAATGTATGATAATAAAATATAAGAATTTATTTTTTATTTTTTAAAATATATTCTATTTATTTTTGTGATAAAGTAACAGTAAAAAAAATCTAAATTCAACAGAAAGTGTAGGTTCTATAAAAAAATAAAAAATAAAAACGAAAAAGAAAGCACAAACGTTTGCAAATGGATGCAATATTTCAATAGAGGATTCTAGCTACTAAAATAGTGGAATCTCTTTTTAACCCGGGGGAAAAAAGACACCAGCCTAAAGTCAAATTGAAGAATCCACGTTAGGAATATAGAAGTTAACTCATAGACTTAAAACTGCAAACTTTGAAATCCTAAATTAATTATTGCACCAATAATGATAATCCGGTCATACTCTCAAAAAAAAAAAAAAAAATGGTGATCGTGATGTGGCCGGTACACAAGATCTTTCCAAGCCACGTCCGGAGCTGACGATTTCCACACTGTGTGGGCGGGTGGGGTGCATTCCGGGCCGTCCAGAAAGTTCCAACTGTCGACCCCGCGCACCGTGGTTTCGTTTCAACCAACTCCAAGGGGCATTTCTGGAAATCCCCCCTTTCCCTCTTTGCCCCCGCCAATTTTTATAAAACTCCCGACGCCCATCCCCTCTCTTTGTCTACGTTTTATCCCCGTCTTAAAATCTCTCCCCTCTCTCTCTCTCTCTCCGCCCCCCCCCCCCCCCCCCACCCCCCGCCCTTTCCGCGTGTCTTAAAATCTCCTCTCTCTCTCTCTCTCTCCCCCCCCCCCCCCTTTCCGCGTGCCAATCGCGCTTCCATGATTCCTTCTTCCGCTTTCCCTTTTCTTTTCTCTCTCTAGAGCTTGAGATCAGAGATCAAAACGGTGATCGATCGATCGATCAATCGTGAACCGGAGCAGCCAACGGTGGCCTCCTCCTCGTCCTTTTATTTTGAAAACCCTAAATTTTTCTTGGAAGATTTTTAGATTGAATTGGAGCTGGGAAGGTGAATGCGAGGCTTGGGAGCAGGGAATTGGTGGGATTAGGGTTTTGGAAAGGGGATGGGGCGGGGGTGTCGAGCATCGTGGGGCCCGAGGAGGAGGGCGGAGTACACGAGACGGGGCTGGGGGACCTGCCGGAGAGCTGCGTGGCCGCCGTGCTGCTGCACCTCGACCCACCGGAGATCTGCCGGCTGGCGCGGCTCGGCCGGGCGTTTCGGGGGCGGCATCGGCGGATTTCGTGTGGGAGACGAAGCTCCCGCGGAACTATCGATATCTGATGGGGCTGGTGGAGAATGAGAAGAGTAAGAAGAGGCATCTTAGCCTGAAGGAAATCTTCTCGCGGCTCTGCCGGCCAAATCCCTTCGATGGGGGAACCAAGGTATGTGTTGTTTTCTTTTCTTTTGTTTTTGATTGCACGCTGGTATGGATGAGTAGTAATAGATGAATTAGGGTGAAATACATGTGATGGATATTAGGTTCTTGTTGGGGGTTGGGCGTCCGACTTCTTGGTTTTGAGGGCGAAGGTGGAATCTTTGTGTTTCAAAAAAGAATTGGAAAGGGGATTGATGCTTGATTTTTGTCACTAGAGGTCAGATATATGGCTATTGGAAGATTATTTCTTCTTTCCCACTTTCTTCTTTTGGCTTAATCCAACTTTAGAGTTCTTATGTTCTGGGTTGTAGGAATTCTGGCTGGAGAAGCGTAGGGGTGGTCTTTGTATGTCAATCTCTTCAAAAGCTCTGTTGATTACGGGGATCGATGACCGGAGATACTGGAATTACATTCCCACAGAGGAATCCAGGTATTAATCTTTTCTGTTTTTTATTAATATATGAACCTATAATATATCTTGCCCTGCTAATAACGTGACCTGTGAAAATGAATAGGTAATAGTATTGCCTGATGAATTGAAGCTCGAAGTTATCAGTATTTTAACCTCAATCAGTACTCCAAGCAATATCTTAGCTAAATCTATTTTCTTCATTGGAGCTTATGTTCCCACGACTGTGAAGATCCATTAACTAGCAAGCATTCTTCAACCTACAGATGTTGTTCCCACATTTAAAAAATATTTTGTCCATAACTTACCCTTGTGTAACTTTACCTTTGGTTTCTGGAAAACTCTAGGATGTCCTTATCGCTGCTTATTACTCAGCTCAGCAGGGCTTGTCTTTATGCCTTTAGACGCTTCTCACAGAATTTTGTCCTGATAGTAAATTCTTGATGTGCTGTCACCACGATATAAGATCCTGAACTTCTGGTGTATCTGTATCCAGCTGCTGTATCTGTTTTCTTTATCGTGTATGACCAGGTTTCTATCTTTAAACACGTAGCTATTTGCATTTTAGGAGCCAGATGATTTTGTGTCAGGCCCAGCAGTATGGGGTTCCATACAATACTTTGCGATCCTGCTTGTTCAGGTTTCATCCTTGTCTAGAAATGTTAGATCCATTTTAATAGGCTTTTTGATTTCTTAACTTTTTTATCATCTTGCTAAGGCTGTTAGTAGTTTAATGGATTAAATATGCAAGTGCATTAGGGGGGACTTTTGTGTTGTAGCTGTCATTGCTATGTTCTTGCCTCTGGACTTTTGACTTGTAGACAAGTTTTGAAGCATATATGAATCTCTTCAACAAATGTTGATGATTTAATGCTTAAAATGCTAGTTTCTGCTTTTTCCTTTTCTTGTGGGCAATTCCTAATTTTGTTGCTGAACCCTTTGTGCGTAATTTATTTTCCATTGTGTATCTGCTTTCTCTCTTGAGGTTCATTCTCTGGATCTACAGCCCATTTTTGTGCAATAACATTTTTTTCTGGAAGATGAAAAATGAATCTAACTTCCCATTTGCACAGGCTTGATAGGGAAAAAGTTCTTATGCTAATTAATGTTCTACTTTAGCATTGTTTCAGTGCCCCTCTATGCTTGCCTGTTGCAGGAAAATTATGTGTTTCATCTCTGGGCCATTTAAAAAAAAAAAAAAAGCCAAGCATCAATATTTGTTTGATTTAAGACAGAATATCTTTGACACAGACTTACCAGTTTTTTTCTATGATCAAGTCCCCTGTGAATATTTCTTTTTCATGTGAGTGCATAATAGCATTACCTCATTCAATTGGATCTACTCTAAGAAGCAGGCATCTGTTCTTCTTTCAAGCATCAATTTCTCTTTGTTGTAAGATTATAGAATACCTTTGACGCAAATGTTAATATTCTGGAATGACTGTGAAGTGATAAGACATAATATAGGATTTAATATGGGACCATGTAAACATTCGTGAATTAGAAAATAACATATTGATGGTGGACGGTCAGATTAATAAATCTCATTTCCATTCTATGGTATTGGATACTTGACGTTGTATTGGATTGGAAATTCTAACATTTTTTGCTTGTGTTCTTTCACATTGGATTCTATATCTGACTACATTATTCTGAAGGCCTGTACACCTCCATGTACCACCATTGCCTAGTGTTAAATAGTGGACAGGAGTGACTGGTTCTTGGTCTTGATCACTATCTTTATCCAGTTTTTGAGTTTATGAAGTTAGCTCTGAAAACAACTACCTGGACCAGCATGCTTTAACCTTTTGAAGTTGACCGCATGCACCCCCCCCTTCCTTTTTTTTGTGTTTTACCGGATAATGTACAAGTAGGTTTTGGCTTTCCATGTGTTGGTGCAAAACCCTCTCTTTTCCACAGCTACTACATGCCAGAATTTGTACCAACTCGCAAAGGCATATGTCATGAAAAGTGGTCAAAACTTGATGAATCGTAAAATCTCATCCTTTGCTAATTAGGGATTGTGAAATATTAAACTGCTTATGGTGAAACAAATTCTGTGGTGAATTATTGAAATATTTACGTTATAGGGTATTTGTTAATTAGTCAGATGGATTTAAACAATGTTGAATTGCAAACTATATAGTTTTATGTCTAATTAACTGGAATAATCTTTGCATCTTTGTTTTCATCTATCATGGCATGTTGATTATGAGGTTAGAAAATTAGAAAACATTTTCAATGTGATTTTCTATTTTTCCTCTCCCTTTCACTCACTTTGACCTGCAAATGTAGGTTGTCACCAGTTGTCATTCTGCAACAGCTTGGACAACCACTCAGTATCTATATTGTCCCAACCTGAATTTTTGAAACAATTGATTGGATTATTTAAGAAAGGAAGTGCAATATATCTTCCTGTTACAGAATCATTGCACATGTTGATAAAAAAGAAGAATAGCTTCAAAAAATCTATTATCAAAAAAATAATTTGTGAGGCTTCAGCTGATATTTTTAAGGATTTGGAACCATTGCTGTTATATGCCACTGCCAATGTGTTGTGGGTTGGCATTTACCAAATATGTTGTTGGACATGGTTTAGTTGACTCCTATTCTCTTGGGAATGTCAACTCCCTTTACATAATATATACTGCAGGTTACATCTCCAGTAAGATTGTCAGTTCATTTGGTAGGAGGAAGGTCGCTTACCAAGTTACCATACTTAATCCTAAAATGTTTGCAGGAATGTCATATTACATAAAAATTAATTTGAAGTTCTTATCACACTTTACATTCTGAATTTGTGGTAATAATCATCTAATTTGCAACTTAACAATCATCTAGCAAAAGGTTTCTAATGTTTGAAAGAATGGAGATCTATCATAATTTGCATTCTGTACGGTCAAAGCATTTGCCCTGCATATGCTTGTAATATTCCGTCGTCATAGCTTTATAGTGCGTATCCTTTTGTATTGAATCAGCATTTTTTTGATACAATTGAACAAGGAATAAATACTGATATCAGTAAAGTTGACGAGGGAAAAAGGGAGTTAAGATGTTCTAGTCCAAGTCTTTCATTTTGAAGTTATGGTTCCAGCTTTTCATTTCCAGATTATGATATGCTTATGACCGTAGAGGGATGTTGAGAAATGGGATTAACAAGTGTTCAATGTTTTGCTTGCAGATTCCAACCGGTTGCATATCTTCAGCAAATCTGGTGGTTTGAGGTGGATGGGGAAATGGACTTCTGCTTCCCAGCTGGCACATACAGTCTTTTCTTCCGGCTCCATCTAGGCCGGCCCTCCAAGCGGCTTGGCCGTCGAATATGGAGTTCCGAACACGTCCATGGGTGGGATATAAAACCTGTGCGGTTTCAGCTGTCAACATCAGATGGCCAGCATGCTCTCTCCCAGTGTTATTTAGATGAGCCGGGGAGTTGGATCCTTTACCATGTAGGAGATTTTGTTGTAGAGAACTCCAACATATCGACCAAACTCAAATTCTCAATGATGCAAATCGATTGTACACATACAAAAGGTGGTCTTTGTGTTGACTCTGTCTTGATATATCCTAGTGGGCTCAGGCAGAAAAAGATTTTTACCACCCATATGTAACTCTGCAGAATGAGATGTAGTCTGTAGAACAACAAAATCAAATATAAGAAATAGATAGTTCCTTTTTTACCCTGAACGTTCAGTATTCGAGGCAATGTGTACAACATATAGTGAATGTAAGGACTTTTTTTGTTCTTTTTCTTTTTTGTGGCCTGTAAAGTATTTCAAAAATAATTTTATGCCATCTGCGCATTTAAACATACTTTTTAATTATACATGTACCTAGCTTTGTGAAACTTGCCCATGTGTTGGCGTCTGCTCTGTACATTCTGAAGCACAAGCTAAAAGTGTTTGTTACATGGATTTAAGTTGCATTATGGATGAAGCTTTTATAGTTATCATATGCAAAGGGCTACTGCACAAAAAAGCACGGTGAGTTGATTCGTTAGAGAATTTATTAAGCTGCTTCTTGTGCGTACAAGGGTGACAGAACCACCCCTGTGGATGGAAGGTCATGGATTTAACAATTCAAAAGGAGATGCTATGTATTTCTTATCATTATCATCTTTCATCATCATCATCATCATGAGCTGTACCTTTGTAAGAAAAACAACAAACCACAAAACTGCTGTTATACTATGGCTTAGAAGAACAATATCCACACATAACATACATCATTCCTGTCTGAACTTTTCTGTTGTTATGTGTGTGGACATGATTCCACAATCAACGTCGTAATTGTTGTTATGATCGTCATGAGATAAACATTTGTAAGAAAATATCAAACCACAAGATTGCTTTTTTCATGCTTTGGATTAGAAGAGTGATGATATGACAATGATTCTTGTTTGAAGATTAAAAGCTTGATACATGACGAAAGGTTTGATTTTCAAAAATAGGGGGCCATGATAAAACAAGTAGCGGGGGTATATTCAATAAAACAATGGTATGTTTTGTCGACATAAAAGCAGTTCTTTTCTGAGAATAATGTTTGAGTTTTATCAATCTTTCCATAGAGATTATGGAAGAATTTCTCATATTGCAGATACTGGGCTTGAGTTTTCTTTGCAACTGATAAACAAATGTTATTAGGATCTCTTAAATGTAAGATATGTAAGGTACTAAACGAACATCTTATGTGCAGAAATATTGTTCAAATGTTACGCATTTTGGAGTATGCATGATGCAGCTTGGGTAGAAAGAACGCATTCGACCCACTTGCTGTACTACAGAGTCTCGAGACAGAACAAAAGAGATGTCCCAATCTTCTGATGTCTTAACTTTACCCATTAAAAAAAAAAGAAAAAAAGAAAAAGAAAAAAGCACTTCTGATGTCTGAGACTTAGAAACTTGATTTTAAATTTTTGAGTTAAACTCTTTAATTACTAGTCTTAGAACAGTGGACGCCTCCCTCTCCATTGCCTTATGTAACCAGAAATTTGAACCATTCCAAGATTGCATACGACTATACTTATATTTAATTATAATAGCCCTCTTTCTTCCTCTCACTCACTCGTACCAATCTTTTGAATACTCTTGATTGGGAGAGTATGATGCTCTCTCTCTCTCTCCCTTTTCTTTGCATAAGTTATCTGATGTTGAAGCATTAGGTCCATCATATGTGCTATTTTTATCGGCGGCGGTCTCCCAAGGACTTGAAATTTTTGCATCCAAACAGTTAACATCCCTAAAAAAGGAAAGTCATTCTTTCGCGCAAAAGATACAACCCAAACCTCACTCTGACATCATTTTTCAGTCGGCCGGCTTTCACCTTCATTTGGCTAATAATCTCATTAAATCTTGTTGTTCTCAGAATAATACAAATCTCGTCGTTCACGATTTCAAGATTAAAGCTAATATTTTATTTTTGTTGTGTATATATTATTTCAACTAACAAATATTTTAACTATTACTTTTTTGGTTGAGACATGCATTGCAAGTTATCCTCCTCTATAACCAGATTCGTGCTCTCTTCACATCTTTTCAGTTGAGATCATATTTTAAACCGATACAGAAAATAAAAAATATTTAGCGTGTATCCTTCTTATTTAAAAGTAGCTTCCGGTTACTGGTAGCCTTGAAAACCTTTGTGTCACGCAATTGGAGCTCTCGAGCATTTCCCGGGCCAGCTTTCGCCACTGATTGTATCACCGTCCTCTAGCTTAATAGGAATCCTGTCCGTCTCAATTCCACGGCTGAGTTCAATGTCTCATGCTCCGAACGCAGTGCGACAAATCGCCCCCGGTTTTAAACCAGGAAAAGGAGCAATTCCACCACCCTATTTTAATACCACGCGCCGCGTCACCGGCCACTGCCGGTGCAGGCCTCTCCCCTCCTCGTGCGCTCCGGAAGCGGCAGCTCGTAAACGGGTCTTCCAGCAACCGGCTACGGCAGGTCACTTTGCACCGTCTCTATTATTTGCCCTGGATAAAGAGTGGATGGTTGGGGGACGTCTAATCATAGTCTTGCAAAGAAACATTGGTATATCCACTCCGCCACCCTCTACCGAAAGAGAAACAAATCGCAGTTCATTTGGCAAAATAATGAGGTTCAAATATCAAACCCTGCCCGTGACGCGATTTAATTAATTAAAAGTTAATTGAGAGAGAGCGGGTGGCCCGTCATCTCTCGAAAAGGGCTCATCGGTGGCCGCCATCCATCCGTTCCCATCCCTTTCTCGTAGGACTTCTTTTTTTGCTCCCTTTTTCCTTCTCCTCGCCCTCCGCCTCTTCTCTCGATCTCTCTAGAGTTTGTCCGATGATCTCGATCTCGTCTTAGGGAGGGGGGCTGGGGGCCCCTGCTTCGTTTCTCTCCTCCAGATATCGTCGGCGGCCTTCGCGAGGTAACTTTCGCGTCCTTTCTGTCATTTTCTTCGCCTTTCTTTTGGTTTGGATGCGCCATGGTAGGCGCTGTCTGGTGGAGGGGGGTGTGATGGGTTCCTTGTTGTGGTTTTTCAGTCGATCAGGTTGCTGGGATGGAGAATTGTTGGGATCTCCTGGAATGGCTTGGGCCGGACACGTCGACGACCGTGTTCATGTTCCTGGACGATCCGGCCGATATCGTGCGTGCCAGTGCTGTGTCCCGATCCTGGCGCCGATTTGGTGAGACGCCGTCTTTTGTGCTGTAGGAGAGGGTTAATGTATATTGTTTACCTGATTTGATAATAGGCGGAAAATATTGCTGTGTTATTGTTTTGATATTCTGGCTTTGCTGTATCTCAATCGCGTGCGGGTGTTTCGTGCTGTAGATGAGAATTAGTTTATGTTTTGTCAGGCAATCTCATAACACGTAGAACAGAAATGCTTTTTTATTGTTTATGTTTTGGAATTTTAGCCTGGCTATTTTTACACCTAACACAGGAAGTTCCTTGTAGTCTGTCTTTGTCTTTGTTGATTAGAAATTCTAGATGCATTCACGTTATAATGATTCACTGAAATGCTGCAGCAGCAATTAATGATTGATTCTGTATAGGAAACTTCAGAGAAGGGGAAGAGGTTTAAGTGTTTTTTTTTTTTTTTTTATTTTTTATTTTATGGGTCAGGGCAACTGGCAAAAGAAAAGGGTATGATTAATTAAAATTTATTGTTATTAACATGAATCAAGGGGGAAAGAGCCGAGTCTAGTAGGATGTCCAAGAAGTTGGTCATATTGAGAGCATACAAAGAATTCTGTGCAATTTAAAGTCCTTCGTCATATCTGACCAGCTAAGTGGGAGTTAGAAATTCATAATGATTTTTAAATATATGTTGGGAACATATAATATTTTGGTGAATACTAAAATTTAAATCTTCATTAAAAAAAGAAATCGGTCACACATACCCCTTTCTGCTTCCCTTTTTCTTCCTTTTTGAACTGGGAACCATGCTCTCATTTGTTCTTCATTATCCGTGCAATATGATATACTTTTCTGTTTGTTAGAATCAACATTTTCTTCTGATTGCTCTCTTCGGAACTCATCCAGTATGGTCAATCCTGTCTTCGGGACCTATGAAAATTTATTTTGGTTTGGTCACATGCAACCAAGGATGGAGACATTCAGCCTCTTGATGTAGGGCAGGAACAGTTATTAGATTTCTTCTATGAATATTTCCAAGAACCTAGAAACTAAATTGAGGATGGATATTTTCAAGCATCCCGAGCATGAACTTTCTTGGATTAATGGTACCACTCTACTTAGAACTTTTAATTGACAGAAAGTGGGGCCTTTTAGTGCCTCTCAGCCAAGCAATTAGACTGTCTCCCAATGTCTTGGGAGGTTTCCATGAGCCACCTTTAACAGATGCTTGAATAAGATCTCACAAGAGTTATAAATATCTGTTGGAGTAGTCATATTTAGTATCTGGAATCAAGCCAAAGGACAGAACTTATTATGAAGGTGGATCTTTTTTGATGGCCCTCCCTGTTAAGAATGTGTCTCTGATTCTGTACCCTACATTCATAACATTTTCTTTATGCAAGGAATCACAAAGTACTTAAAAACATTTATTTCAACATCTTTGAAAGCTTGTTAACTGGACTTTCCCATCGTTGGAACCTCTATTGTAAGCATTCCTTTAGAGAAAGCCTTAATTTGCTCTTTGCATTAATGGATGAGATATTAGAGCAGCTTCATATGTTTTTTCTTATGCAGTGGCTATTAATTTGTGGTTGGATACAGTTTGTGAAGGAATTCACTATTTTCTTACCAAAATCAATGTAGATGGTGGAAAACATCTGGTTGTTTATGCCTCTATACTCAAGATTAATGTTGGGGAGTGTTGTGTGGGTTCTTTGTCGGTGAAGCTTTTCTTTTGTTGTTGGAGCAAAACTTCCTAGGGAGAGGAAGCAGTGGATTTGCTTGCATTTTGAAATCTGATTTCTTGTACTTAGGAGAATCTTAGAGGTCAATTCCAGATCCTCGCATTTTGGGATAAATGGATCATTTCTTTTGCTCGAATATCAATACATGATTATAGGAAAATTATATCACATAATCTCTTCTACCCAAAAGTGGATCAAAGGCATTAGGTTATTGTTTATTGTGCATTTTAGTGAGAGAATCAGAATGAGATCTCCTCAGAATTTTTTGGCCTGAAAATTTAATGCAAAGGCTTAGGATTTATTGTTTCATACTTGGACTTTTTGGCGAGAGGTAAATGAAAATAATTAAATTTTGGCAACTTCTAACAATTTTTATCCCATGGGTGGCTGGATATGTTTGGTTTCTTGTTTGACGAGCTGTATATTTTCATAATTCATGTGAAATTTGCTCTCTGATTGGAGGTGATGTTGCATGCGATTTTCTTACCCACTTCGAATTACTTTTGAGACCCTCCCTACCCAAAAAATGCACATATGCAAAAAGAAGGGAGAGAAAAAGAATATTATACTCCAGAAAAAGAAAATTGTGAATTTGTTGACCAAGTTGTGACCTTTGTTGAATGAGGACCATGGCATTAGTAGTGGTATAAATTGAATCTTGGTGTATCATGATGTGGAAAGCTTTAATCTGTTGAAGATAGATAATTGAAGATTGATGCTGTTCATCAAGCCACTTACATTCTTGGAAAGGTTGAAGATAACCTGCAGGCTTTTGCCTTTTTTTATTATATAGTGTAGATGTGCTTGTGCCTGATTGTCTAGGCAGAGCTGTAGCCGCATATGCACTACTTGTCCATTCTCTAGCTCAGGTATAGAATGCATTAGTTAGGACATTATAAAGAAATATAAGGCCTTCTATGAGTTAAGTCAGTGCAAGTTATATGCTCTATAGGATCATTAGTACATATACTACATAGTTAAGCGGTTAACTTTTATATTGTTGTTAGATATATAAAAATTAAACTTTACTGGTGATTTAAGGCTTATTTGTGTTAATAAATTTATATGAATTCAATGGATGTTTGATTTCTTTGCTTTAAGCACCATATAGAAATCATATATGGTTCAACAAGAGTCACCAAATGATCATGTAAAATATATTATTTTATCTGTAAATTTTAAGAGATTCTGAACTTTAGGTGGCCATCAATGAGGGTGGGGGCATCACAGCCTATGCATACTGTGATGACTTTGTTAAATGGAATATGGTAATGAAGTAGGTTGTTACTTTTAGTTGATATGAGTCGATTGAGCCATGTGAATAAAGAAAAAAATTTGGGCAGTTTGTTTAAAGTTTACTAAGGGATTGAATATAGAGCTTGAGTAGTCTGTGGCTTCTGGCACTTTTTGAGCCTAGAATATTCTATCACCTTTATGGGGTTGTACTCATACTTTAAACTAATCATATTTTCTCATTTATGGTGATAGCTATATAGTAAGAGGGACGTACACTTTTGTTACAATCTTTTCTTTTTTTTTTTTTTTGATTCTACATCTCATTGTGGTGGCAAGTTCAGAAACAATTTTACTTCTATATGGAGTGTCCATATTTCTCAGTAGGAAGTGGCATGGAGGAATTTTACTAGTTATTATTATCAGAAAACAATATGTATAGTGCATTTGATCCTATAATTTCTGTATGGAGAATTGTTGAGGCATCAGCTAAGCATCTTTTCATTTATTGCTAGATAGGCAGCAAGCATGCTTCTGTAAGACTGTAGACCTTCCTGCGCAACCTAAGGAACCTGGCTAACATAGTGTCGTAGGGAAAAAAACTGTGGAGTTTGATCCATACAGCAACCTTTTGGGGTATGGAATGAGAATGGTAGAAAATTGCATGATTTTATTTTGTTGCAATAGTTTGAGAAAATACATTTTGTTGAAACCTATAATTTTGAATGAAGTAATGTTTTGTAGCCTTGTGGGATAGGAAGAGGAAGACTTTCCGGTACAATGTAAGGAACCTGGCTAACAATGTTGTAGGAAAAGAACTGGGGACTTCAAATCGATTGAGCAATATTTTTTGTGTATGGGATGAGAATAGTAGAAAATTACATGATTTTATCTTGTTACAGTTGTTTGAGAAAATACTTTTCTGTTGAAACTTAAATTCTTAAAAGTAATGTTTTGTAGCCTTGTGGGGTAGGAAGCAGAGGACTTGCAGTAATATGACTTTCTGAGAACATCTTCAGGTCTGATCAGCTTCCCTTCTAATTTAGTTGTTGTTATTGACTTTAATGGCCGACATTTGATAGTGATTCACTTTGTGAATCCGTAATTATTGGTTTGTAAACTCAACATGAACTGTGGCTGTTGGAAGTTATGCATGGGAGCACTTTCAGAAGCAGATTCATGTGAAATTGACTTGGTGTCTTTTTGTTGATTTCGATAAAAGAAACTCTGCTTATTGTCTATTGAGAGTGGTTAGGAAGTGACGTGTAATCAACTATGGCCATAATATATCTTGTCAACAGAATGTAGTATACAATTGCTAAAATTAGCATGAGAGAAGGTGAAGTGACTTGTTGCTGCATCTTTTCTTGACATCCTTGTGTTATTTACCTAGTGGATTTGATAAATCATCAATATGAAGGAAAAAAAGAAAACCTTGGTTGTGATGATGCTATAATTCATTAGTTAACTAAAGATAGCAAGTTCTAATTTATAATTCAGTTTTTTTTGTTGATTATCTGGGTATGCATGATGCCATAGAGGGTTGTGTGAAGTAAAACATTTTGGCATTTTGCCATGGGTGTGTGATTTCCTTTTGGATAGTAATGATGTTGGCTATGTCATTTAGTTGATACCTGTGGCTCTCTCACCCGCCCCCTTCCATCATGATGATTCTATCTGTATGCTATTTGCTAAATGATTTGTCTTACTGGCTCATTAGTGCTTTCTCTCTTTAAGCTGATGCTTTGTAAACCTTGTCCATGTTGGAAAAAGAATTGTGGGAAAATGAGACAAGCATATGTTACATTGGATGTCTTATTTGCTTTTAAGTATGGATAATAACATTGCTTGTAATACCATACAAATATTTATTGTTGTTGTTCTTGTTATGGAATTCTATTTATACCCAAATATGATGTGTAAGAGCAGCATTTGGAATTGTGTTGTAGTTATTGTGAGTGGTTTTAGCAAAAATCTGTGCCTAAGAATTTGCCCGGAGGCATCAAATTTTACTCGTATTACTGAGGTAAGCAGTTCGCAAAAGGCTGTAAAAGTTGGACCTAGCACTGCTGTTGAATGGGAAAGCCTGGAGAGGGAGCACAAGGTATATACATATTTGAGTTACTGCCTTGTTTCACCTAAAGGCAAAAGGAATTGCAGTATTGAGGCCATTAGTGCTTCCAGCACTGACAATTATCCAGATGAGAGCATTCTTAATACACTGGAACCAAGAGAAGAAGTTGATGCAAGGCCTTCTTACTGGTCGAGTGGAGGAGAAGCAGATCCTGGAGTACCTGAAACTTTAACTTACAGACTAGTTTCCAAGTTATGCATCATTGATGAGATAAAAGTACAGCCTTTTCAAGGTTTGTCTTTGGATGCTTTGCATCATTACATGATTCTGTTTTGCTTGGATGATGCTCTGTTGTTAATTTTTTTAAAAAAAATTTTATTCAGCGTTCTTTCAGCTTGATGATCCTATATATTCAGCAAAATCTGTGCGTTTTCGGATGGGTCATTCCAGGCTGTCCCAAGGGACCGGAACTTCTGTCACAGAGGGGTATGCAAATAGTCATGGAGCTGCTAATGACAACTACAACTGGACATATGTTTCGCCAGAATTTCCAATGGTGCAGGTGAGTTGAACTACTGTATGATTCATTTATCTTGTGCTTAATTTATCTCTAAAAGCTGTAGCCTTAGTGTAATTCATCAACAGCCCAGCTTCTGGTAGCAAACAACTCATTTTCTTGATGAGTATGGTTCACTATAAAGTGCAGAGAGGTAAACCTCTATGGCAATGTTGATTTCTAATGTGGACTTGGCTTCCCTACCTAAAACTATAATGTTCTTGGCTTAAATTCCACAACTTCTTGTCATAGTTTACTCAGGATGGGCGGTGATGCTGCAGGCAATCTTAGATTGCCAGGTGTCTGGTTTGAAGTAATCTTGTTTTGTAGTATTGCAAATTGTTTGAAGTAATCTTGTTTTGTAGTATTGCAAATTGTTACAACTTAAAGTAACTGCATATGTGGTTGTCTAACCATGCAGGCAATAAATTATTGTTTGGTAATTATGTTTGAATCTTACTGTATATAGTCTGCTTATATTCTTCTGAATTGATAATAGGGTGTTGGTTTGATGTTTCACATCTAAGATAAGCTTAGATCCAAGGAAAATAGTAAGATGTTGCATTTTATTCTGATTTCATTGTTATATTTCTGGAAACCCATATGTTTGATTCAGGGTGCACATGCAATGACCAGTCTCATTAGCTTATAACTTTGCATTCAAGCTCGCCGCCACGTATAAACATGACTCATTACTGTTACATGACTCATCAATATGCAGCAGTCACAGCATGTTGTCCTCGTGACAGCAGAAGTTTCACAATATATAGATGTATGGGTCTCTGTAGATTCAAATTCATTGATTCAAGAAAATTGTAGCTACAATCAAAAAACTTATTGGACGCATGTATTTCAATAAAAGAACAATATGAAGAATGCAAGCAGATATTGCCACGCATGCAGGGGGAGGGTAGAGGGAGGGATCGTGA
The DNA here is from genome assembly GCF_000442705.2 of Elaeis guineensis. Classification (NCBI taxonomy): domain Eukaryota; kingdom Viridiplantae; phylum Streptophyta; class Magnoliopsida; order Arecales; family Arecaceae; genus Elaeis; species Elaeis guineensis. The sequence continues at coordinate 22,113,737 of NC_025996.2, forward strand.
TTTATCTCGTAGTCTTGTATATTTTGTGTTCATGAATGTCCGCATACATAAATACTTAGTTTGTAGATGGCACCACTCCTTGATATCTTCCTACATACATACACATATCCTTGCATTGATGGATGAGACTAGAATCAACTGTGTGGGATTGCGGGTCATAATATGTTATGTTATTGCATTTTGTAATATGGACCATAAAGTGGATGAGGCTATAAGGTTTGCAAATTTTGGACCATGCCTTGAGATCTTCCTTAAAACACTCACATACACATATACATATACGCATGAATGCATATCCTTGTCTTGATGATGCTAGAATCAGAGATGGGACTTGGGGCCATAATTTATTGTTGCATTTGTAACCTGGAAAAGTGGATGAGGCTACATGGTTTGTAAATTATAGAAGATAGGTGAATAGGTTGTATCAAAATAATTATCCGATCAGATAGAATTTTGGTGCATTGATGGTTTGAAACTGCAGGTGTACACATTTGATATTAGTGTTCTTGGATCTTGTTGCTGGTTAGTGATTTGGCAACAAAGCTTGCACAATGTTTTTTTTCCCTCCTCATAATTTAACTTTGATAACAATGATTTGTCTTGCACCAGGAAAATGTTTTGCAATCTTTCAAGCTTCCACGCCCAGTTATCTGTATAGGTGGAATTGTGCAGATTGAACTGCTGGGTAGAGTCCAGAGACAAGCAACAGATAATTTGTATTACATATGGTGAGTCTCTAGAAACTTGATTGTTTAAATTTGTTCAGCACTAACTGTTTTTATGGCTATGGATTTTTATACTAGTTAAAATTCACATGGAGATGCAAGCGGCTGTTAAAGATTTTAGATTTACGATAATTTAATTAAAATCTCAATTATAGAAAGATCCGATAATAATTATTTTATAATTAAGCGATAATAATTATTTTATGGTTAACTTTTTCTAATCCATTGTGTCTCCTCATTGTCTCTTGATTCGAGATTATTTCTCTTCCTCCTCCCTTCAAAGTTCATAGAGTCCAAATACATTAAGATATCTTCTTTAAAAGGTTTTAAAGTCCCTTTTCCTTGCTACATTGGATTTTCTCAAAGTCTAACAATATTAGAATTTTTTTCTGTAGAAGTCTAGCATGCATATATATATATATATAGACACACACATACGCACACACACATACATATATACATACCCTGTTGGAAGAGGTGGTTTTCCCTATCTTATCGTTTTTTTTTTCCTTCCCTTCTCGGGGTATTTAATATCATGTCGTGTTAACTGGACTGGTTATCAATTCTAATGATATGCATTTGAGACATCCATATGCTATCTAGGCTTGGACTTGTAATAGATAAGCATTTAAAGATGCTTCTTGGATGTGTTGGTAGTGGATCAAAGTTATTTTTTTATAAAAAAAGGTGAGCGTCCGCAGGTTTATTGATTTCGAGTGAAGGTACATTGTTTACAATTAGCATTTACAAATGAGCTAAATCAGGTGGCATATTAGTGGGCATTAAGCATTAAAGATTGGCCAGCAGCTCTCTTTGAGTTGCCTTCCCTTAAGACGTGCATTGCCTGAAATGTATTAATATCATCTTTGATCGCCCAGATATCTTGCGCTAAGTAATTAGCAATGCCATCAGGGTGAATTGATCCATTGATTCAGGATATTCCTGTCATAAAATTTCTTCTAGCATAATGCGAGTTCACTGAAGGGTGTGGATGGTGAAATGAAGAGCTTCCCAAGTAGCTTGTAATTGAGCTAGTGGAACGGAGAAGTAAATTTTCTTTGATCCAGTGCAAATGACCTGATTAGTGTGGTCTCAAAGCAAGAATCTAACGCCAGCACCAGATGTTGAGTCCGAAGCATCAAAGTTAATTTTCATTGTTGCAATGGGAGGAGCTGTCCACTGCACAAAAGAATGAGACAGGGGGCTGACTGATCCCAGGACAACCTACTAAGATCCTTGGTTGCTGTCTTCTGTTCAGACGCAAAACAGATTGCTTTGCTTGAAACAAGATTAGCATGTAATTTTTTATTCCTTGGAAAACACTTCCATTCCTAGCATTCCAGATGGATCAGGCAGTATATAAACACTGCAGAGCAAGTATCCTCTGTTAGAGAAGTAGATATTAAATCAAGTAGATCATCTACAGATGAAAAGTGAGATTGAAATGAGGTAAAAATTTTGCAATATTTCCAGAAATTCCAATTTCCCTGCTCTCTTGGTACAATAGCTAGCCTTTAAAACCCTTTCCTTACAAGATTTGTGGTATGTGTGTTGTTTGAGAAAAGGAGATTTGTGGTATGTGTGTTGTTTGAGAAAAGGTATAATGATTAGTTTCTTCGAGCATGCTTTGCAGACAAAAGTATTATTTGATTGACATTTAGTCCCTTTGTTAGGTATGGTATAATGATTAGTTTCTTCGAGCATACTTTGCAGACAAAAGTGTTATTTGATTGACATTTAGTCCCTTTGTTACTGTAAACGGATCTCTAATATCTTCCTTTTGCATGCTGAAAGTGTGTGCCATGTTCAAGTGATCGGACGCCCACTTTCACCTGTATTAGATGTGGACGTCTCTGAAGCAGTGGGGCATTCAGTTTTGAAGTACTTCCCAGATGCCAGCGCTGTAGAAAATCAGGCAAGAGATTTTCCATTGCATGCCTTTGCAGCAAGAATCAGGCATTTGGGTGCTTGGAGCGGATGGAACCAAGAAATTCTAAATGTACTGCTCAGGCCTGTAACTGTTTCTGATGATGAAGATGGTTCGGACGAGGACAGATTTGAGTGATTGTCATGGTTTCAGCTTGAGCTTAAACCTCTATCTTTCTTATAATTTTATAATGTAGCGAGTTGCCAAGAGTCTTGCCTCTGGTTTCCTTGAGCAGATGTCAAGGAATTTGCGCCAAGTAATTATGCAGCCTTCTATATATATATATATATATATATTTACCAATACCATGTTTAATTGGCTGGTTTGGTTGCTATAATTCAGAGTTACAGATATGTATATTATTACTGGAGCCTGAAAATGGCTAATTCTGCAACTTGCTTCTGCGTAATCTTGTGAACCAGCTGGTCTGGCTGCTATGATTGTATGATTTTTATATAATTGCTGGAGCCTGGAAATTGCTAATTCTGCAAGTAGCTTGATCCATAAGCCGATTCAGTCTTGTGGGGTCGCGTTGACCTGTATATCAAATCAACAGGTGGTGTATTGTCTGCTCTAACTGTGGATGCTGGATTTTCACTCATGCCATTCAGATGTCCTTTTTCTTTGGTAGACTTGTCATTCAAACGTATTTTTGAAGATGTCCTGGTATGATGTCCTCAACATGTGTAAATTCTGAATCAGAAGCAGCCATCTACGAAGGGCTGCATTTTGAGCTTTCTGACTAGGTCTTTTGCTGGAGCAAAGCCATGATTGCGTGGAATCCTTATGAATTTTCTTTTCCCATGTTTGAATATTGAATTGCCTTGCAGATGCATTCCGCTTATTGCTACTGCTCGTATAGAGTGCAACGCTGGATGTCATGGTTTATCTCTCTCTTTGCAGAACGTACAACCATTAAAAATAGTTTGCAAACTTCAACTCAGAGACCTAGCCGAGTCAACTTGACATGGCAAAGTTTTTGAGTCGACGTGGTAGAACTCTGTCGAACTCAGATCTTTTATTAGTCCTAACTTGGCATATCAGGTTACATGGCAGTTTATTTATATTTTTATGAGAAAAACAAAACATAAACAGGATTTTCAGCAGGTTTATTGTATAAGAATTTCCTTTTGCAATTGCTGTGATCTCCATGTAATAAAGACCTTTGTCATAGACCACGCTTGGAAACTTTTTTTGAAGTGTCATTATTAAGCATGCTATGGTCAACAGGAGAATGGTTGATCTTTTGATGGAGAATGGTTGATCTTTTGATGGCCTCCGAGCTGGGGGCCTCTGAAAGCAATCTAGCATCGATGCAATCCCAAAAGCATATTCCATACAAAAAAATGCATATTCCATACAAATATACAGTTACTCTTCTGTTCATAAGAATCCCTACGATTAACATCTAAGAAGATAATGATTGCAATCGATATTCACACAACAAATATGGGAACAATATTCGTCCGCTCTAAGAAAACAGCTATAAAAATTGGTGGCCACCATAAAAATTTGGAGCGGGTTGGACCGATACTTTGGAGGGAGGCTAACACTGGATGCTAACCCTAAAGAGGATAAAAAACCTAAATACATGATCATATGTGGTGATACCATCCAGAACAGATGGGGACTCACATGAAGACTTCTCTGCCCTTGGCTATTTCCACCAACAATCTTTCACGGGATAGATACCGACAATTTCCTGATCAAGTCATTTTGCTTGGACGACCCCATGGTACTTCTTCCACAAACTAACTTCAGATAATAAGGAAAATTACCCATATGACCCCTCGCACAAAACGGTAGCAGTCAATCATAATTTCTCCAAATGTTGTACATAACCAATTGAATAATTCTCGTACCCAAAAAAAAAAAAAGAAAAAATTGATTGAAACATCATCATCGACCATCACTATAGTTGGTTAACACTTGATAGGTTTGACTGTACATACTATCATAATCACATAAGAGAAGTCAGAGAATTTGGAGTTAATGTTGGTTTGCCACCAGGTCTCTATTATAATCATTTCAGAGAAGTCAAGATTCTGTAACATATCCAAGATAATAAGACACAGAATTGCTGATATTCAGAAGTATGTAACTTAAGTTAGATATGGCATGCCTGAAAACTGCCAGCTTCCGTACTTCCGAACTGGAGCAGCAACATTTTGTAAACGAAACACATCCCACGTTGTGTGGTAATAACCGTATGCCTCATGATGTGCCAACTACTTGTTTTATGGTTATTTTCACATCTTCCATCCCTTACCCACGTCCCTAGGCTCCCCGTTTAAGATCCCATTATTCACAACCTGAGAAATAATGTCCTGATCAAGTTCAGGTAGACAAACATTTTGAGGCACAACCTGACCAGGATTAATACCGTTGTTGGCAGTAGATCTGGAGCTGTCGGTCCTGTTTATCGTCCCCGTAACATTATTTGATGCATAATTTATGTTATTTCCCAATGACACTCCATTCCTGACTGGTCCAGCACTAGTCCTCGTTGCCAAGCCTACAGCACAGCCAATTCCACTACCAAAAGCCTCTGCTGCCATGTTACCAGTCACACTTGGTGTACAGACAGCCTGCTGTGGCACCCCGCTGTCATTATTCATCATTTCTTGCAGTAGTTGCTGAATTGCATGTTCCTGCTCATTTGATTGTGAAGACTGCATAGTACTGTTATGCAATTGCAGTTGTTGCTGCTGCTGAGGGTTCAATGAACCACTAACAGATGGCCCTGAAAGAGTTGATGAAACAGGACCCTGTAAAGGCATAGACCGTCCCTGACTAGGACCAACAAAGGTACGTAACTTGTCTCCTTGCAGTACTTCCTGATTTTGATTTGCAGAGGTCCTCAGTAAGTACTGGTAGTTATTCAATGCCATTGCATTCTGAGCAGTGTTATTCAGGATTCCAGTAGCAGCACAGTAACTGTTTGTCTGGCTGCTTAACCCTGGATGCGCAACTTTAATTTTATTAAATGTGTTGTGATCACCTTGTTGGCCCTGAGAAGTCATCAGCTGATCAACCTCAAGTGTCTTGTTGGTCTGACGCTTAGCTGCAGCTTGCTCAGAGTACTTCTTCAGGCTCTCTGCAAATGAGATCCCTCTCACATTAAGACATAGCATAAAGTAAAGACGAGCTGTTTTAGCACCCAAAACATTCAGTAGAAAAATTCCTCTCCCCTAAAATTAGAAATGTAGCTATTGCAATCTTAATTAAGCAATGCACACAGCAAAAAGAACCTGAAGACTTAAATCATGCAAAATTTTCCATTAGAAACCATTTTAACACTAAAAAAGGGTACTTGCTTTGTAAGTTTGAGCAAATTTGTGAGAAAAGGTCTTCCCTAGGATCAAAGCAAACAATAACATCATTTGCACCATATGTTTGCCATGAATTATGCCTTTGTTAGTTTGACAAAAGAATAGATTACATGGCAACCTGCTCAAACACAGACTCCAGGACGTCTAGCAATTTTTTATTGAACATAATATAATAATTTCTGGATATTGACAAACAATATAAACAGAGATGCAGGTATCCAACCAAGGGCAGCAATATTGTTGTGCAATATTATCAAGGGGCCACGTTTTCTTGGGTCATGTAATCATGTATGTAAACTGACATGATCAAATGAATAAAAAGGTAAAAACAGAAGCAAATACATGTTCATGGATCAAATGAGAACCTTAACTAGTTGCTAGTTAAATTGAACAGGAATAGATAACATCACAGACAAGCATCGAAATAAGTGTTTGATCAAACATTCCAAAAAGTAAAAGAGGGTAGCAGAATCAGCAACAAATCGCAAATAACATTCATGACTTCCAAGCTGAAGTTCATATATAAGAACATACAATTATGTTTAAAGTCAAGAATAAGCTGTTCTTGTAACATCTTACAAATCTTTGGACAGAATAAAAACAAAGAGTGTCATCTTCAAATAAATTAGTGATGCTACTAAGTCCAAAAATTATGAAATTTAAGAAAAAAAGGATTATCCTGATTGACAATAGCGTTCTTGAAAGGATTCTTGGAATTTCGAAGAAAATCTTCAGCACCCTCACAGATCCTTAATGGCATGTCTGTCCTTTCGCAGCTTACTCGTGGCTGCGTCCACATGGATCACCACTGGAGTTCCTGATCTTTCTAAAGTATTCATATGATTTTATACGTCGCATTTCATTCACATATGGGGCTGCTAATCAGCCAGCCACAGACCAAGTCATGCCCCACACTGAGACAGTAGCATGCCACTAGTTAAGGATTGCCAAGGTCCAACATGGGCTCCGATTGAAATACAAAACTTAGGCTAAATCTGGTCCATGTGGAAAAGAAAAAAGCAGTGAACATCAGCACCCATGGTAGAGGGATGCAGAAAATATCAGCGCAATAAATTCGAGGTTTTGTGTTATCTGAAATTAGTTCACATCTGACAAATTTGCTGAAAGCTGGAGAAAAAGAAACAAATCTTCCACACAAAAGACTGATGTTAAGTGTATTAATGAGAAGACAACATGAGACAAACATAAGTGCTGAAAGGAAACAAGAGACCCAAATACTTCATCAACTCATCCAAATACTCTGAAACCATGGCTACAGCCTTGTCCATACATATATAGGTCATACTTTTGTTCAATTAATCCTAACCATTAAGCTAAACTTAAAACTAAAGAGATAAAAAATGACAGTTGTAATCCCGTCATTGCATCTCCAAGCTAGGATAACTTAGTCAAAGCTTTCTGCTTGGTGCACCCATTATACCCAACAGATGTGTCTTGCTGAAGCACCCAAAAAGCATATATAATTTAGCGAAACAAATTCCAAAATCTCAAGTTATGCCCCCAGGAACTTATGGCTGTAATTATGCCTAAAAATAAAGGGAAAAAAAAACCCAAAATTAAACTTAAATTAAAATTCAAATGATCCTATAACAACTGACTTACCCTATGCTTCATGGAAGAGGCAAGCAACTGCCAGATTGACTGACAGGGGGAAGCAACAGGTACCAAAGACCAAATCTTTTGCGAGGGCAGATGAAAGTGATAGTCTGAAAGGTGTAGCATGGAGCAGTGACAGCCAACAGCAACGAGAAATAAGAAGAGAGGAGGGCGCATGGAGGAGATGGAGTGAATACATTCAGAAGGAAGCAAATAAAAAGAGCAGTGGAGAGAATGCAAAAAGGGATTTGAGGATATATTAACTAATATATATTATCACGTACTAAATCAATGTATTATTAATAAGAATGATGATAATGGTAATAATATTGATAACAATGATCAAAGGTGAAGCAGGATCTGGTCCACTCGATTTTAAGTCTGATCCAATCATGTGAAATTGGAATACAGAAGCCTGACACAGATGATTCAAACAGTTGAATATGATCTAATATCTCTAAATTGCTTGCAGATTAAAAATTACATTTTGAGACCCCTAACCTATGCATCAAGTGCTCAAAAAATATGATTTAAATAACACAAGAAAATGCCCATCGCTGACCAGTTCATACATAGTCTATAGATCTCCAAATAACCTGATTTTTGATCTAGAAGCAGTTTAGAGGCAGTGAATCATATTCGATGGCTAAGATCATCGGTGTTAGACCATTTTCTGATTTCACCTGACTGAAATCGAGCTGAAAGATCCTAACTACCTCATAATAATCATTATTAGAATTGACTTATCATAAATTTGGCCTTTGGGCCAAATCCAAGCCTGTTTAAGGTTAGCCCAGGGCCAGCCTAATTTCAATTCAGGGCTAGAATTTATGTCTGATTCAAAGCCCATTTAGACTTGGTCTCAGCCCAACGAAACAGGCTGTTAGGCGCCCAAGCCAAGCCCTATTCACATAAAGTATCTGACCTTGTGAAAGTCTCTTTGTTCACATCCACATCAGTAATCAGGAATCGGATGTTTGAGACAAGAGTGCAAAGGCTATTGTTTGAAGTGCAAATATTTGACTGTTATTTCTTCATAGTCGGTGAACATTGGAGGCCTCTATTCTCAATGCGTATATGCAAGGAAGCACCAAAGCAAAAGAAAAGAGAAAGAATGACCATAGACATAATATTGGACTCCAGAGAACCCTTCAAGTCATGTCATAGCTGAAGACCTTGAACTTATTAATAATGGGAGAGCCATTAAGAATGTAAAGCATTCATATGATCACCAATTCACAGTTCAGTACCCGTGCCTCGGTCCTGTTACATGTAATTGACAACAACGCATGTAATGGAGTACACAGGAATAGGGACACAAAAAGCTAGATCAAGAGTAATATTACAATTTTGCTCCATATTAGGTGTGATTCAATCAAAAACTTTAGTGCTCTAAGAAATGAACAGCCATGGAAATAATAAGAAAAGTGGTGCCGAGTTTATGAGCTGGGTTCAATTAGCAAAACTATTTGTTGTACTTTCAGATTTTAGATAGCTTTAGATACACCTAAATCCATTAACCATTTTTTCTTTCTTTACAATATGTAGTTACATTAGAAATATAGTCTTAATAATTTTAGTACCTCAGACACTGTGTCTCCAAGAGTATAGCATGTTTGTTAACGTGCTCTTTATTCTTGTGCTCCACGTTCAATTTTTTAACTTGTCTGTGAGCTTATTGTACTACAGATCATAAAATGCTGTTGCATTACTTGTTGGTTTGAGTAGCAAATACTATTTGTAAAGTTACTTGTGATGTTTGATATCTAAATTATTACACAAAAATAGGAATAGTACCATAAGTTCTATACCTTTCCCTAGAACTCGAACTTCGGACAATATCAGAAAAGGTCAACAAAGGTCAACGGTTGTCTTGAAAAGGAAACTAGCAAATTCTTTCCCCATGCTGAGAAAGTGTTTATTATTCCAATTCAATTTTTCTTCAGTTCATTTCAAAATACTTCAATGCAACACGAAAATTTGAATAAGTACAAACTGAAGCAAACATGACCACATAGAAAGACAAATAAAAAGATAAGGCAAAGAAAAAGGTATAAGAAGAAAGAGGCAAAGACAACAAAGAATTCAATGGCAGCCACCCCCTCCACCAGCCTTACAACCATCACTAACCCCACCACCACCTCCACCAACAATGGTGGATGGACTCCTCCCTGCACCCTAGATCAAAATGCCCAATTTCTCTTCCCTTAAAGACTCTGGATGCACACTGGAGTTTCTTGGCTCGTCACACACAAGAAGATCCAGAGTCCCATCTCTAAAAGCTCCTCTTCTCCGTAAGGCACAGGGGAAAGATACTGGAAAGAGTTCTTGGGGGTCATTTCAGGTCAGCGGGGTTTGGATGGGTTTGATAATGCTCCATCAGGATTTCATGTTGCATGTGGTTTGTCAAATGGCTCTCAGTTTGAGTTATTTTGAGCGACACCAAACACAACCTCAAATAATTTTATCGTGAATAAGTTATTTGTCTGTATCATTGTCCGTTCAATAAAATAGTTCGAGTTCATATTTGAGAGTTTGAATCATTTATTAAAGAGCCAGGTTCAACAGCACTTGTGATCAAGTTCTTGCATCTCAAATTAATAGCAACCCAACATTGCCTGTCCAATTGCCACTTTTACCAGAAACTTGTGAGTTCTATCACTGGTCCTTTTTTTAACAATCACCTAGTGATATAAAAGGAAACATAAAACATATTGCAGAAAATATAGATACAGAAAATGCCCAAAAAAAAATAAAATTCAATTACATTAACTTAATTTTGGAGGAATTATATTAAGTCTAAAAAAAATTCCAAATCATTTTTTAAAACCTAGAAATTCTTCACAAATTCAATAAAATCATAATAGAAGGATTGAGAATTTATGAGAACACATGAATTATCAATTTCTCCATTTTGATTGTGTATAAAACTTCCACAAAAGTCTTCCAAGCATGCTGCTGGATAAAATATTGATAATCAAGGAACAAAACATAATATGACAAACAAAGGAAAATATTTCTCCAACCACTGTAGCAATATACAAACATCGGTGTCCCAAAACTTACCTTACTGTATATCTTGTATATCTTGATAGACCCACAACCATTAAAAGCAATTTTGAGTTCAACAGAAATGATTATAAAAGTCAAGAAAAGAACAAAAAAATTAATGTCATAATGGATTTCATGTATCACTTGACATCAGAATTAAGAGCAGTCAGCATGTTACCTATGGGTCCAATGTTGTGCTCAGAGCTAAAATCGATCAAATCTTTCATGCTATTTACAACCTCTGATATCTGTTGATGTACAGAAAATTAACTGTAACGTGTATAAACTTAAGAAAAATGACCATAAAGCATGTTCAAACATAAGGAAAAAAAATACCTGTACACACCGCATGTATCTTTTGGAAAATCCCATGTCATTTAATGACCGTAGATCCAGGATTTTTGCTAGCTGACGACCAGCATGAACAAACCTTCAAATGGATCAAGAAGGATACCATGCATGAAGCAAAGATCTCTTAAGAGACTATAACAAAATAAACCTACAAAAATTGTGTATATGGGAGTAAAGAAAACCAGAGAAAAGCATTGATCTATGAGTGCCGATAAAGTTGAATTTGATGCACTTCTATTTAGATCGAAGAACCGTTAAACTAAGACAATTTTATATGAGCAAGAAAATAAATCATAACAGAATCTAATGTTTAAAGGTCATGGCTTAAAAGAAAAAACAACAACAACAACAACTAATACTGCAACTGGCAAGTATCATACCAGTTGCTTACTGCAGTCTCTATGAGCCCAGTTCATCCCTTTACAAAACATTTAAGGCCACATCTATCACTGTATGGATTTTTTGTTAAATTCATGGCAATGCTTTCAATAGTCTCACAAAGCTTCTCCTCATCTCTGGTTTTCAACCTAAATCAGACAATTCAGTAATGCTTCATAAAAGTTTTACCCTTCATCAAACATCACAACCTAGATCTGAGCCTAGTTACCTCATAATTTTGCATATAGCATGCCATCCAGTATTCATAGTTATAAAATACTCGGTGTAAAGACTGGCAATAAAATGTTAGGAAGAGATACCCTGTCCTCTCAACGGATAAATTACAAGGATGCAAGTTCATTTTCTAAGCAAGCTGCAAGCCATTCGATAAGAAAACACATCACTAACAAAGTTCCCTGAAAAACATCTTTTAGCAATCCCACCTTCTGGATGTCCCCGTGCCTGTACAAACAAAAGACGTCAAGGGCATGTAACCAGAGAAGCCACCCTACGCTTGATCGAGCGGTCTTCCAGTACCAACTTATGATTCAACAAGCACGGATCTCAACTTTAATTAAGATTTCAGTGACTAAACATACATACAAGACTGGTTAAATCATTTTGAATTACTCTTCTAATGTTGGCCAGGCCAGCCCATATTTGCTAAACCAATCTTACAGCTTTCTGTATATGTCACCAATAGACACCATCTTAAACAATTTCCTGAGCCACAACCTCACCCACCTCCAGCAATTTCCCCAACTACAACCTCACCCACCTCCAGCAAGATCATCCTATGATACCACAAAAACTACCGCTTCCAATAAGTAACGCAATAAACTGCCATATTGCTCAAAGAGAACCTGCCTATCAACAGCCTTGCAAGATGTATCTGCTTATATATTTCTATGTCACCCATTGTATCAGATAAACTCAACAAGCTAAATTCGTGCCTTTCAAGAGATGAACAAAGCATTGGGTCTCCATCAGCACTGACACTGAAAGTTGATAACAAAAGTACAACAATATCACATATTCACCTCATTATAACAAAAGAAACAGCAATTACAGCGACTGGCATATCTTTGTTAAAGATCATCAGTAAGTTATTTTCAATCCTAGTGCAAAGATGATAAAATCAATTGTCATGGGACAAGAGAGTAGGGATGGCAAAATCAACCCGACCCGATGGGTATGCACCTTACCTAAACCCGATCAAATCCGAAAAATAGGATTTGACCGGGTTGGGTAAAACCCAAAAACTATAGCACAGATATGGATAGGATATGGGTGTGCTATTTTCTACCCAAATCCGAATCCGAACCTGATCCGAACCTACGGGTATGGATAATATCCGAAACCATACCCGAATATATATGTTTATAATTCTGTTTTGGTTGATAATATACATAAAATTATTTTGGTTATTTATATGTTCTATGTTGAATTATAATTCTATTTCTATGTTTGATTTCTATAAATCTGGACTTATGAATTATGTTCTATGTTGAATTGATAATTTTGTTTTGATTGATAATATGCATAAAATTATTTTGGTTGTTTATTTTTTTTGGATAGGCATAGGGTGGGTATGGGTTGGACATGGAAACATGGGTTACTCGTGGGTATTCCCGAACCCATTGAGTATGGGGATGGGTATCTCTTTTCTTACCCGATCGGGTATCGCGTAGGGTTTGGGTATAAGGTATTAAGTTCGGATTTGGAGATGGATAGTACAATACCCGACCCAAACCCGACCCATTGCCATTCCTACAAGAGAGACACCGATCAACCTAGCAAATTAAGTGCAAAGAAATGCAGATGCTTTGAAAAAGAAACAGGCAGAGAAACACAAGATCCCATGAACTCCATATACTCGTCTGCCCACATCCTTCAATAAGCCTTGTACTTCAGAAAAATAACTTTCTTAAGGACAAAAGATAGCAACTAAACTTCAACTGCAACTTAAGCAATTATTCCTTAATCTCAATTCAAACACCATAAAATCAAAGCAAGAAGAAAGATGCAGATGGGATTAGGATCAGCCAAGTCAATCCGCACAGAATAGTAAACAATGTATTTCTCCCCAACAAAAACAATGCTTCTAAGCCTAAACCTGCAACAAAAACAACCAAATTAAGATTAAGGATAACCATAGGATACAAGAAGAATTGGCTTAAGCAAATTAAAAGAATACTTAACCAAGGTTTTAAATCCCGTGTGACGAAAGTGTCCCAATTTCTTCATCAAATGAGACGCCCCACTATCCTGACAACAGTCTCAATCATACGTCCCGATAGATATTCTCTATCTCTCTCTCCCCTTCTTTCCTTTCTTTCTTTCTTCTTCTTTTTTCTTTTCTTTCCTTAAGTTATTTCTTTTCTTCAGCTTCCTTTCTTTTCTTGACTTTTCTTTCTTTTCTTCCCCTTCCTTTCTCTTTTTCATTTTTCTTTCCTTTCCTTTTTCACTTTTGCATTTTCTTCATCTTTCCTTTCTTTCTTCTTTCCTCTTCTCTCCCATGTGGATAGGTTTCGAAGTTCCGAACCTGTCCTGGTCTTGTTATCTCATAGAAATAGGACAGGACAGTTGGGACACCCCCCCATCCCGTCGGGATGTAAAACCTTAATACCTAACAACATGTAAAAGCACTACTCCGAAACAAAGGCCCTCCCCACCCAACACTATTCACTTTATTCTGCACCCTTTACATTATAGCCTTACACATCTCAACCTCTTGATGCACCATGTTCTAACACCTACACCCTAATAACCTAGATGCATCCCTCGACCTCCAACCACCTCTAGGAACCTCCATAAATTAATTAAACTTCAGCCTATTCCCCCAATTGCCATACCCCAACCAACAAAAGCAAGGCCAACCTCTCCATCTTTCAAGCTTGACAATGTATACCCTTCTTACATCTAGGCCAACCAAGCAGGGGCAGAACCAGGATTTTGTTTGAGGGGCCAAAGAAAAACATGATTAAAAATTGCTAAACTACACTTAATTAACTTATTTATGTATATTTCCTCAAAAAAAAAAAAAGCAAACTGATGCTATTATTACAGCAAGAAGAAGTCATGCAACATTTTTTTGAGGAAAATAATTCATATAAGAATTATTAAAATTGAATTTTAGACACCTTAGAGCTGAGTGAATTTTATTTTATATTGTTGTTGAGAGAAGATAAGTATACACCATGTTTTGTTCATTACAAAGGAATCCCTTTTTTTTTATTTTTGAGAAAATGACGGGAGCACCATCAGATTTCATTGGAAAGAGGACCACAAAGGAATTATTCATTTAAATAGAAACTGAATATAGCTCAAGAGTTGAATGCACAAACTAAACAGCTGTTTCCATAGTTTTTATTTTCAAGATTAATTATGATACTTTTTCTATTATAAAAAACATATTATGAAAAAAAAATGTATGGCAAATACTATAGAAACAAATAGATACCCAAATTTGGTTTCCTATAACGTTCTACAAACATGTGTATGCAATTATTGTACAAATCTAGGACAAACAAAGAATGAAAGTTTAAATTCCTGAAAGAGATGCAATAGGTAATAGAAATTTGAAGAGGAAGAATATAAATACCCTGTTAGCTGTTAATCGATAAAGACCTACAAGTAATTCTTTCCTTTATGCTTACCTTAAAATATAAAAAGGTCTACCTTTTCTACCACCCCCCTTCCTACTTCCCGACTAATTACTGCAACAGCTTTAAGCGCAGCAATGCTTTAGTCCCCACAGAACGTCCACCAAAAAATCAACCATCATATGGCAAGAGCTGAGGCACTGGCTTGTCTCATGAGATCTTTTTGGGTGAAATGGGTAGTCTCCTATAGATCACAGCAACCAGTAATCCACCCTGTTCTCCCTCTTCCACCTACAATTTCCTCTCCTCATTCACCAGATTCCTTTTAAAAGATTTCTGTTTCAGGTGAAGGGGAGTATGGAAAATCACCTAATTTTTGGCAGGTGGTTCAAGAAACTTACTTATCCTTCCTTTTAAGGAATTCTTTGAGATTATCCTGTCTAAGACTCTGGGCTAATTCATCGGCCAGCACAACATGATAGAGTGGCACCACCACACAGCATGCTTGGTAAAAGGCCACAAGGTCATGCAAGGCAACAAAAGGAAAAGAAATACACCATACTTCCATATCGCTCATAACCAATGGAACTTGGATTCTATGACTATCACCAGATAAACAAGGAAATTCATATTCATTGTATTCATAAACAACTACAGCTTATTAGAGAAGAAAACTTGTTATGCACATATCACCAAACTAATTTGTAGCATTATTGCAACGACAGATAATAATCAACATCATTGATATGCATCTTGCTGAAATCACATGCTAATATGGCAACACCAGCCAAATTAATTATGAAACTCAACATGCAGCGCTCAAATAACAAGTAATCCTTTTGCACATGCAAATCATGCCATTACGTGGTTAACTTACATGTTCAAGTTAGACTTTAGATCTTGTGGGGAGGCCCCAGTTGATCCACTTTCACTTACTGCAGCTTGAAAGATTGGAGCAGCTTGTAATAACTGGTTAACCTAGGAAAAACAAAGCAGCTTGTCAACCACATATCCATTGGCCCCAGCGGACAATTAACAAATCAAGCACAAAAAAAAAAAGGATAGCTATGATATAAAGAAGATACACTTTCTAACTGAATAAAGTATTTCTGGTTTTAAGTGCCTAAGATCCTGCACTCACTGAGGAGAAATGGTGACACAACCGTAATGTATACGTATGCATGAGCGTCTTGATGTCATAGTGCAAAACATGATGACAAAACAAAATTAGCACTCATCAAGGAATAACGAGCATTAAAAAAAATGAAAAGAGACACCCACATTCAGATCAGAAAATTAGGAAAACTAAGACTAATAGAATACCGATGAGGATCCAAATTTCCAAACATGTTTGCACAAGTACAATCAGGGACAGAGCTAGGATTATATGCTTTTTTCTTTTTTTCTTTGAAGGGGGATAGATTTAAATAACAAAGGATAAAAATTTTCATAATCAAATGAAAACAATTACTGTGACAATGAAAAAAAAAATTATATAACTTCTAAAACCAGAACTTGATATATGTTCCATATGTATCAGCCTAGCTATCTTTATCATTACAAAACAAAATATCTTAACTTTATGGCTGTCCTAATAAACATACAGATCCACAAGCAGGTGAACACCAAATGATATACAGGATTATAGTATTCTATAAGCAATGCCATATAAAATGACAAAAAAGAGATAAATAACAGATTGACCTTAAAGATTCTAAAAGGAAATACTAAACTATGTAGAGATTCACCTCTACAATATAAGAACTGAGAGTCCATGAAAGATTAGGACAAACCCTTGCACATGAGAGGCATCAAGTTGCTTCAGGATCTTCTTTAGGCTATTTGACACAGCATTAGATTTCCACTTTTGATTGGACTCTACCTTCCTTATAGGATTAGAATATTCCAAAGCATTTTCCTTTCATATTATATGAATCAAAAAACTTTCTATGCAAGTACCCAACAATCCAGCATTTATCATCAAGGAATCCATATATCCAAGAACTTTCTACATATATGTCTAACTGAATTTGTGTGGTAGTGCACGGAACTGGGAAAAGGGGGCAGGGAGTGGAGGGAGTGTTTCTTTGAATTCTTAAATCTGAAGCACACCCATATAGGCACGTAACTAGGAAGAGTGCTGACTGCTTTATTGATGTTTAACTAAAGCTTTTGTTCAGCAGAACAGCTTTTTATTTTTCATAACAAGGAATGTACATATTAAAAAAGGATTTTCATGGTATTAGGTTCAATCTTTTTTCACACAGAGTTGAATTTCAGCAGATAGTTTTCACATGTTAAGATAATTTTGGAAATTCAAAGAACTTCTAAAATAGTTAATGGCAATATGAAGGCAACAGGTGCCAGCAGGAGCTAAAAAGGAAAGGTTGTAAAGTGAAAAACAAACCAAAATTTAAATGAAGCTCTTCAGTCTTCAATGCGACATGTTTATACCCATTAGAGATTTTTTTTTTTTTTTTTTTGGGCGGCGGGGGGGGGGGTGGTGTGTGGGGAGGAAAAGGGGAAATAACTACCATGGATCATAGTGCGAAATATATGCTATGAAGAGTGGAATCTGGAAACTTCTATTCGCATTTGATAAAAGAGTGCCACATACATGTGAATGGAACTATGGAAGATATAAACAACTATACCTGAGGTACTATTAATCGACGAAGTAAAAATTCTTCATGACGTCGAGCACAAAACTCCCAAGACACTATCTGAAGAATAAATTAGTTAAAACGTTAGATACATCTAATATTTGTCAGGTTGTATACATAATATGGCACAAACATTTATAACCTTTAAATCTGGCATGAATATGATTCGCATTTGACCCTCATGAACAACACGAACTTGTTCATAGACACTTTCTTGAACAGCTTTTGCATAGTCCAACACCATCATTCCTGTAGGAAGCCAGAATTCGCGGGGCATGTCAAGAAATAAAAACTCATCGGTAAGCCCACTGTCAAATTCGATCTGAAATAGCCGAGGAAGTACTTCAAATGTAGCCTCTGCTCAAAAATGATAAATTAAACAGTTAACTTAAAGATCACATTCATCATACATTTCTGCAAAATCATTTATTAATTTAAACAAGCATGTGTAATTAAGTTGAAAACCTAAGATTATATGCAATCAGAAATGAAGAAACATTCTAAAATTGCAATACTACTCCATTGTCAAAAAAAAAAAAAAAAAAAGATGGTACAAAACCTGAAGATTTTAATATCTGGAAAAAAAAAAAGAATGTCAGAAGATGATATATTGTGCTTGCACATGCCTTTGCCATTGCCAGTTTTTATGTAGGGACTAGAGAATACATAATATGTGATGGAGTCTAGATTTGGTTTGAGCTTTATCAGTTGAATTCAATTTTTTCTGAAGTTTAATTGAGTTCTGCAAAAATTTATGTAGCTCTATGAGAGTGATGGTTAATTTTTCATGTACACATATGCACCTCTAAATTTATATTTAGTTTAATCAACCTCAGTCTGAGGAATGGGCCAATCCGAGTTTGGCTCCATTTTCAGACAGTTGTTTTGCAGAACAAGCAACCGAATCTTGTTTTTGTTGGAAGCACCATTCCCTTAACGAAGGGTATAGTTCCACTTTTAGATGGGAGGAACATTCATTCTTGTTCCTGTTGGTAGGGCTTAAGCATGAATAACAATTAAAAATAACTTAAACTACAACAACTTGCAAATGATGTAACTTACAAAATACATATATTGTTAACTATATTAGACTGCTATATAACATCTCTATCCTTTTAACCTTTAGTCTTGCTATTATATTTGACTTCTTTTCTTTCATATATTCTCTCTCCCCTTCCCCTTTTATCTCCTCCACTCCCATTTCTTCTGTTTTGTTGCTGTTACTTACAGCAGCAAATAGAGAAAAATCAAATCGATAACAGATCTAGTTATATCTTTACCATAAAGATATTATGCAGACTGTTCTCCTCACATATGCTGCATCATTCATAGTAAAAGAAAAATTAAAAAAAAAAAAAACACTCCCTGTAAAAGCTAACCTATATAAAGCAAATTTTCTATATCCATCAGCTAATGGCATTGAGAAGTAATGAATATTACTAACCAAATCCTTTTCCAGATTTAGAACCACAGATACCACACTGCCATGAATCCTGCAAGATTAATGAAATAGTATTCATGTTAGATGCCATTGCATGCATGTAGAAGTATCCAATTTATCAGACATACATGAATGTTATAATTGTACAAAGGTCGTACAATGTTATTGTTCTCGTGCAAATATATACACATGCATGATATGCAGGATTGCATATGATGTAGGTCACAAAAGAAAACTTCAAGAGCAACAAGATACCAAGGGATGTACAATGAAAGTGGGAGCATAAAACGAAGGAAAAATTTGCAGCTCAAAAACAGACCTTAGCTGCTTGAGGGAAAACACCAGAGGCATGGTTGCCAGCATTTCCATATGATGCTAAACACCACCTTTTCTTAGCTCGTGGTGCAAAATACTCAAGCACAAATTTCCTCCAGTATGCTATACAATTATCCTACAATTAACAGCAACTGAAGTCAGACCAACTTGATATGTCAATAGCAGTATCAAGGAGTGATCTAGCAGGTATTTCAAGAATAGTAATTAAAAAAAAAAATCATCAACTCACGGGTGGTCGATGTCGCTGGTGATACATGTATTGCATAAGCCGCCGAGTACATATCCCACAATCTGAAGGGCGTCTCATAGGGAGCGCTGCCTGCACAGCCTGATGCTGGAGTTGGCTGTGTCTCACTTGCTGGAGTTGTGGCTTCAGCTGGATACGCTGCATCTGTGGCAAGGACTGCAACATGTGCTGCAGCTGAGGCTGGTGTGATAATCTTTGTTGTTGGATCCTAGCCTGCAATTGTGGATTCTGGCGCCCCTGAATCTGCAATGTCTCCTGCCTCTGCAACATCTGCAGGATATCCTCCGGCTGCATGATGTCAAGCCTTGATTTCTTTTGGGCATGCAATGGAATGTCCAGCTCCTGTGCCATTGGGGACTGCAGTGGAGCACTGGAAGCCCCTTGCACCAGTCCCTGCTCTTGGTGTTGGTGCTGGCTCTGTCTCTTGAGGGAGGAGCCATCCACCATTGAGGAACCCAAGATAACATTGGAGGAGAAAGACATGGGCGAAGATGGAAGCTGTGCGCATGACTCATTGTTGATACTGGTGCTTCTCTGCAATCGGGGTCGTCCAGAAAGTGCCGAATTGGCATCTGTAACCAGTGAGCTCGCACCAATACTAGGCCCAGAGGAATTTGTTCCACTATTCAGGGCTCTGCAGTTCATTTCGCGGGAACAAGGTCCCAGGCCAGACTGCCCATTCCCCGAAGAGTTTCCTGTGGCAGGACTCTGGCCATCACCTTGGAAGAAAACCCTGAAGCAGATGAAGATTGTGACGGGCCTCCACCTCCAGCCACCCTGGCTGGAGCCATCGAAGGAGTGCCTTTGATCGGCAACGAGAATCAAGATACCGCTCCAACCAACGCCAACCTTTCATAAGGATAAAGAATTGAATGAATCACAAAATAAAAACTATTCCCTTGCGTTACCAAGAACCAAACCCTTAACAATGCCAAGATCTCTCCTTTCCTCTTCTCTGGCCCTTCCAACCGAGGGAAAAGGTAGTATACAAAAGAGAAATTAAATCCGGAATTTGTTCGCATCCAATAAACCTTTCTGATTCACCAATTAGGGCAAATAGCTGTATCTAACTTAATAAGAAGGCATTCATCTATGAAATTACACCTTTCGTGCAAAACATACAATTTTGAACATCAATGCTACAATCTAAGCAATTTCAACTAAAAACGCCAAGAAAACCGCGAAAAGAACGCACATGGAACGATAACCGGACCATCAATCCAAATAAAGATGAACCCGATAAACCCTAAACATCCCCAATGCCTCAGATTCCGTCTCTAAGGAGTAGAATCGGGGGAAAATAAAGCAAGAACAAAACCCTAATATATCGGTCGTCCTGGTTATATCCAAGGAACATCCTGATCTCACTAGAATCATTAGAAAGATTAAGAAAAACGATGGTCTCATCTGCGGTTCGAAAGATTACATCCTTTACCGGACAGCGATCAAAACAAAAAAATAAGGAAAGCAAAAAAGGGGAAAATAACAATTGACGATTTATACGTACTATAGCACCAAGGTTTACCGCTCGAGATCGAGCTGGAAAGAAACTACCAACCTCCCGCTCTCCTCGTCGCACTCGACACGCCTCCCTCGATCTCTGTCGCTCTCTATCAGTTTCTCTCGCAGGGTCGCAGTGGAGTCCGCCTTCTCCTTTATTGACCGGCTCCGACTGACGCGTGGGGTTTTGGAGGGGGCCGAGGGATCGTACTATGAGCGCCCCGCGGCCCACGGACGAGCCGTCGAGATCCCGTGGTCGCGAACGAAACGTGTCTCTGAGTCTTCCAACACGTGGAGGGAACTTATTGGTTCCAGGATACGTTACTGACCGTAGCGCGAGTACGGCGATCGTCGTCTGCGAGCAGTCTCAGACGACAGTGATGTTATGCCACGTTGGACGTCAAGTTAATCGGACGGTCTGCATTAATCACAAACCCCAGCTGGGACCCAAGGAGGCACGTGCAATGCTAGATAATAATAAATAAATATATAAAAAATGGTGATAAGCACGTGATAACGCAAGCAAGAGAGACGTGATGGCTGTGGTTCGTCCCGTGCGTTTCCCGAACGTTGTCATACTCCTCTGACGTATCCAAGTCTTAGTCTTATTAGATTTTCGATTTGGCTGATTATTAATTTTTATAATATTAGAATTCAAATCTATATTAAATTAGATCGAGCTTTAGAACCAATGTTTGAATTTGTTTTTAATTGAGATGGAATAATAATATTTTTATATTTTAATAGGAGATAATAACATGAGTGTAATTAAGAAGATAATAGAGTTACATAAATTTGAAGCTTCGAATTGAAAGTTTTTTCTGAGACAGTAAAATTATTATTTTAATATTTTTTAAATAAATTATTTTTTTTTCAAAATTATTATTTTATTAATTTTATTTATTAGAAAAAAACAAACAAAGTCCGAAGGCTGCTATCCCCCGACCTTCTTCATTTTCGATAAAAAAACAAATCGATATCTTGATCTCCGAAAGCATTTTTCTTATCCCGCTGCATCTCCCTTCCTTCGTTGAGCCTTTCCTTTTGTGGTTTGGGAAGGATTCTTTATTTGAATGTGGCATTCTTGAATTCCCCTTTGGGGACCCGGGGTTGCTTTTGGTTTCAACATAGGCTCAAATGTGATTGGAGGAGTCCTAGCTACGCCATGCGTTTAATACAAAAAAGCCTCTGAAAAACTGCAGGGATGACAAAAAGAGTGTTTTCCTATGTTGCATTGAAGAAAAGACCAAGAGAAGACTTTCTTCTCTTAGGTTTCTTCATTCCGCGCCCACTGTATTTGTTATAGATTCTTAATAGGTGCAGTTGATTTATTTTAGATAAAATGACATTCTATATTGTATTAGAATTATAGATTTTAAATTGATAGTTTTGAGTTGGAGTTGTTAGATTTTTTAGTGAGATATTTTTATTAAAAAAATAGATAAGTTATTCTGATCCTTCTTTTTTCTAATAATTTATTTTTAAAAAATATTCTTTTATTTTATTTAATTGATGTTTATTTTGGATTTGAACCGATATGATCTACCAACAACATACCGTTCTACAAAATCCATATTAAAAATTATTTTAATATAATATAATATAATATAAATAGGGTGAAACCACCTGAGTCCTCGTGGTAGAGAATTGTTGCAAGTAAGATAGGACTATGAAATTCTAACAATATTGTACGATGGAGAGATGTTGACATAAGTTCTATTGTTCTTTATTTTATTTTTTTTTTCAGATAAGCTGATCAAAATATGGCTATCCATCATCTTCGACTATGTAGTTTGTTTGTACGGGATTCCTATGCTGTAATGGTTCAGGAAACACATCCATCTATTAGATTAGTTTAAAATCAAAATAGTTATTTTTTCTCAATTGCAGCATCCATATATCAACGAAAAAGTAGCAGAGAAAAGGCCCAAAACAAAACCCAAAAGACAAGGCCCGAACAAAAATATGAAGCCCATGCATAGAAGAGTGCATATATTAGAAATACCCACAAAAATAAAAAATAAAAAACAACAAGAACTACCTTGCCGTTGCGCATGCTTGGAGTTCTACATACATTTAGCCTCTCCAATTTAAATGCCAAATCATTTGTTTTCTCATAAAGAAAATAAGAAATTTAATGCTTTGTAAATTCTCCCAAAGCAATTGATCCTATACAATCTAATATGACTTAGCCAGATGACAAAGTCTAACACGTTTGGAATAGTCGTGTATGATATCTATTTTATCCAAGACTATGATTTAGTGAACTCAATAATAGCCGAAGTTGAACAGAGAAGGGGAAAAATAAAGATGAACTTTGATGGCAGAAATAAGAATTTTAGACTATAAGAAACTTAGAATATAGAAAAATCAAACTCTTTTTGTCGTGACCCAATCCCAATATCTAAGTAGACCACATGATACAGCCACATACTCTTCAAGACAAGACTCAAAAAAAGATATGAGATCTAAAAATTCATTATAACTAAATTGCATATATAATCCAAACGAGACTAAGTTTTTGCAACCTCAAAAAGGAAAAAAAGGAATAGATAATATGAGCTTTATAGTTCGATAAAAATTCCCACACCAACAACAATATGCTACTAATAAGTGCAAAATTATAAAATGATTGTTATTTATATAAATTCTATGCTGTTGCTCCTAGATTGATTTTGATGATTACAAAGCAGATTGAAGGGATACAAATAATTTTAAATTGAAAAAGTCCTTATGCTCTTCAAGGGCAAAATTGTAATTTCACTAAAATCCTAATTTGATAGTATCATTTGGTAGAACAAATGATTAGTAATCTATTGGTGAAAATTTCATTGTGTTTGGACTTATATTTTTGAAGTTATGAAGGTTTGAAGTGCATGAGTCGACTCATGAGTCAACTCATGGCACTATGAGCTGATTGGCACGCAAAAATTCCCCTTGGCACGCTAGTTTTCTGGCTTGGCACGACCTGTGAGTCGACTCATGAGTCGACCCACAAGGCATGAGTCGACTCATGAGTTGACCTCTGCTGATTTGAGCCAAGAATTTTCAGAAACTCATTCTCTGGTCTTTGCAACAGAAGTCGACTCATGAGTCGACTCCTGATGCATGAGTCGACTCATGAGTCGACCCCTGCGACGAAAAATGTCAGCAACGGCTATTTTTTTGCCCGTTTTAATTGCCTTTTATGCTTCCTAAAATTGCTCTAACGGCTCTTTATCTGCCTAAATTGTTTTCTCTTGCTTCTAATGCTATAAAATGTTTGAAATGGTGAAAGAAATTGCAGATTAAATAGCAGATCAAATTGCAGAGAAAAGAAGAGCAATCGGCAGATCAAACGAGAGATCAAATTCATTGAGAGGATCCACGATTTTTTTTGAGAGAAAAAGAAAAGAGGATCCAAAATCCACACGAGAGATTGTGAAAGAGATTCAAGAGCTTTCAAAGAGAGGATTTGTCACGCCTATTGTTTCAACCTTGATCTAGAGATCCTTCAAAGCTTTCAAGAGATCTTCAATCAACGATCATCCTCTTCTCAAGCATTCGTTCAAGCGTTCATCCATTTTGAGAAAATTCAAAAAGGGGTTCTTCATTTGAGTAAAGTTTTTATTGTTATATTCGCTCATTTAAGGAGCTGTTATTGTATTAATTTGTGCTCTAAATTTTCTTACTCTTGTAAGTAATTGTTCTTGTTTTTGGAGGATTTCCAAAACAAGGAAAGGTTGATCCGAACCTGAAATTGGAGTGTTTTGGGTTTACTTGTACCCGAAAAACAAGTGATCTAGCTTGAGATAGCTAGTGTCGGAGTTTCCGACATTTTGTATTCAGGTTGAATACAAGCATAGTGGATTGAAATTCTCAAGTAGGAGCTTGGGGAGTGGACGTAGGTGCAAGGTTGGCACCGAACCACTATAAATCCTTGTATTTGTGGTGTGCTTTATCGCTTCACTTTATTTCTTTATTATATCCTTGCATTCCTGCTTTAGGTAATTAATATTGAATTAAAATCTTTGTCTTGTTCATCATAAGTAATTAATTAAGTCCAAAATTTTTAGAAACCCAATTCACCCCCCCTCTTGGGTTGCATAGCTGGGCAACAAGTGGTATCAGAGCCCAGTGCTCTAGCCCTTCTTTGATCTAACAATCAAAGAGCCAAAGATCTATGGCAACCCATGTCGGTACTTCTCTAGCCGAGGGGCAATCTACAAACCGACCTCCACTTTTCAATGGGTCTAATTACACCTATTGGAAAGCTCGGATGAAGATATTCATACAAGCACTTGACTATGATATGTGGAGTATCATAGTGAACGGTCCTCACACACCCACCAAGATTATAGATGGTGAGGAGTCAACCAAACCCGAAAAAGAATGGGATGAGGTTGACAAGAAATTGGCACAATTAAATGCCAAAGCCATGAATGTTCTTTATTGTGCACTAGATGCAAGTGAATTTAATCGCATTTCTACTTGTGCATCTGCTAAAGAAATATGGGATAGGTTAGAAGTAACTCATGAGGGAACAAATCAAGTAAAAGAGTCTAAAATAAACATGCTTGTACATAAATATGAATTGTTTAAAATAGAACATGATGAGTCCATAACTGCTATGTTTACTCATTTTACTGATATAATTAATGGTTTGAAGAGTCTTGGCAAATCTTATACTAACAGTGAACTTGTAAGGAAGATTCTCAGGTCACTGCCAAGAACTTGGGAAGCCAAAGTGACTGCCATCCAAGAAGCAAAGGACTTGAACACTCTACCTCTAGAAGAGCTTCTTGGATCCTTGATGACTCATGAACTTAGCATGAAGCAACATCAAGAGGATGAAGTCAAAAAGAAAAGAACCATTGCCCTCAAATCCACAACTTCGCCTGATTATGAAACGGATGACTCTGAAGATGAAGAACAGGATGAAGAGATGGCACTCATCACCCGAAAATTTAAGAAGTTTCTAAGAAAAAGGAAACAGGGGATGAGAAAGAAATTCACAAAAGGGGAACAAAGCAAAGAAAAAGAGAAAGATCAACCCCTTATATGCTACGAGTGCAAGAAGCCGGGACATTTCAGATCCGAATGTCCACAACTGAAGAAAGGTCCCAAGAAGTTCAAAAAGAAAGCAATGATGGCGACTTGGAGTGCGAGTGATGACTCAAGCTCCGATGAGGAAACCTCAACAGAACAAGCCAACCTGTGCCTTATGGCACACGAAAATGAGGTAACTTCTGAATCCACTAGTAATTTTACTTTTGAAGAATTGCATGAAGCTTTCTATGATTCAATTGATGAATTAAAGAAACTAGGGAAGAAAAACAAAGAACTGAAATTGAAAAATCAGTACTTAGTAAAACAAGCTGAAAACCTTTCAATTGAAAAATCCATCTTGATTCAAGAAAATCAAAACTTAAAGAATAAAATTAACAAGCTGAAACCTATAGTAGATAAGTTCACCTTAAGTTCAAACAAACTAAATATGATCCTTGATAATCAGAAAGCTATATATGATAAGGCTGGACTTGGCTACAAACCTCTGAAGAAATAAAAATTTCTGAAGGATATTTATGTAAATTATTCAAGTAACAAGTCTACAAATATTACTTGTTTCAAATGTGGAAGAATAGGACATAAATCATACACATGTCTTATTAACAAATATGCAAACACAAAAAAAATATGGGTTCCAAAAGGAACCATTTTGACTAACCTAAAAGGACCCAAGAAAGCTTGGGTACTTAAGACAGAAACTTGACCTTTGCTTGCAGGTGTGTCTAGCATCCCAAGGAGGAAACAGGAAATGGTATCTTGACAGTGGATGCTCGAGACACATGACTGGTGATGAATCATAATTCATCACGCTTGATGCTAAGGATGGAGGGATGGTCACCTTTGGAGATAATGGCAAAGGAAAGATCATCGGGATAGGTAACATTGGTATCACTCCCTCCAATTACATTGAGAATATTTTATTAGTTAAAGGTTTAAAGCATAACTTATTTAGCATTAGTCAATTCTGTGATAAAGGGTATAAAGTAGTTTTTGAATCATCTGTTTGCATTGTGACTAGTCCTATTAACGATGGCATTAAATTTATAGGACATAGGCATGGCAATGTTTATATGGTAGATTTGAATGATTTAGCCAAATTAGACATGCAATGCCTAGTATTCTTAAATGCTAAAATTAATGAGACTAGTTGGCTGTGGCATCGTAGACTTGCACATATTAGCATGCATTCTCTTTCAAAATTAATTAAGAAAGATTTAGTCCATGGTTTGCCAAAACTGAATTTTGAAAAGGATAGAATTTGTGATGCATGCCAATTAGGTAAACAAACTTGAGTCTCATTTAAATCCAAAAATACTGTTTCAACTTCTAGACCTTTAGAGCTCTTACATATGGACTTATTTGGACCAACAAGAACCACTAGTCTAGGAGGAAAACGATATGGATTTGTAATAATAGATGATTACTCTCGTTTTACTTGGGTTTTCTTTTTGACACACAAAAATGAAACTTTTCAGATTTTCACTAAATTTCACCGAAAAGTCACTAATGAAAAAGAGTTTTCAATTCAAAATATTAGAAGTGATCATGGAACTGAATTTGAAAATCAAGATTTTGAAAATTTTTGTGATGAAAAAGGAATAGGCCATAACTTCTCTGCTCCTAGGACACCCCAACAAAATGGGGTAGTTGAAAGGAAAAATAGAACCTTAGAAGAAATGGCCCGTACCATGCTTTGTGAAAGCAACCTTCCAAGATATTTTTGGGCGGAAGCAATTAACACAGCATGTTACATTTTAAATCGTGCTTTAATTAGATAATTTTTAAAGAAAACCCCCCTATGAACTTTGGAAAGGAAGAAAACCAAATATTGCATACTTTCATGTTTTTGGTTGCCGATGTTTTGTATTAAATAATGACAAAGAAAGACTTGGTAAATTTGATGCAAAATCAGATGAAGCAATCTTTCTAGGTTACTCCTCCACTAGTAAAGCATTTAGAGTTTTCAACAAAAGAACTTTAGTAGTTGAGGAGTCCATACATGTTTTTTTGATGAATCTAACGATCTTCCTTCAAGGAAGAATGAGGGTGTTGATGATGCAGATCCTATGCATGGGGTAAAAACCCGTTCTTCACTTAGAGATGTAGTTAATCATTGTGCTTTTGTATCTCATCTTGAACCTAAAACTTTTGAAGAAGCTGAAAATGATCATAATTGGATTAATGCTATGCAAGAGGAACTTAATCAATTTGAAAGAAATAATGTTTGGACCTTAGTATCAAGACCTAAAGATTATTCAATAATTGGCACAAAATGGGTCTTTAGAAACAAATTAGATGAGCATGGAAATGTAATTAGAAATAAAGCAAGATTGGTTGCTAAGGGATATAATCAAGAAGAAGGAATTGATTTTGATGAAACCTTTGCACCTGTTGCTAGATTAGAAGCTATTAGACTTCTACTTGCATATGCTTGCTTTATGAAATTCAAGTTATTTCAAATGGATGTTAAAAGTATTTTTAAATGGATATATTACTGAAGAAGTATATGTAGAACAACCCCCTGGATTTGAAAATCATGCTTTTCCTAATCATGTTTTAGATTAAATAAAGCTTTATATGGATTAAAACAAGCACCTAGAGTATGGTATGAAAGGCTAAGCAAATTTTTACTAAATAATGGTTTTACAAGAGGTAATGTAGATACAACCCTATTTATTAAAAGAAATCAAAATGATATGCTAGTTATACAAATTTATGTTGATAACATAATTTTTGGGTCTACTAATGAGTCCCTTTGTCAAGACTTTGCTAAGCTTATGCAGGGGGAGTTCGAGATGAGCATGATGGGAGAACTCACCTTCTTCCTCGGACTCCAAATCAAACAATCAAAAGAGGAAATCTCCATCATCCAAAGCAAGTACACCAAGGAACTACTCAAAAGATTTGGAATGGAGAACTGCAAACCAATTGGCACACCAATGAGTCCCTCATGTAAGCTTGACAAGGATGATGAAGGTAAATGTGTAGACTTAAAATACTATAGAGGTATGATTGGCTCATTATTATATTTAACTGCAAGTAGGCCTGATATCATGTTTAGTGTTTGCTTATGTGCTAGATATCAATCTAATCCTAAAGAATCTCATTTGAATGCTGTTAAAAGAATCCTTAGATACTTAAATGGTACTCAAACTCTAGGGTTATGGTACTCTAAGGACTCATAAATTAATTTATTAGGATATTCAGATGCTGATTTTGCTGGATGTAAATTAGATAGAAAAAGCACAAGTGGAACTTGCCAATTTCTTGGAGTTAACCTAATCTCATGGTTTAGCAAGAAACAAAATTCGGTGGCACTGTCTACGGCTGAGGCCGAATACATTGCAGCCGGAAGTTGTTGTGCTCAAATCTTGTGGATTAAGCAACAACTCGAAGACTTTGGAATCAAACTTAATGAAACACCAATAAGATGTGACAACACAAGTACCATAAATCTATCTAAAAATCCAATTCAACACTCAAGATCCAAACATATTGAAATAAGACATCATTTCATAAGAGAACATGTTCAAAACAAAAATGTAATTCTTGAATATGTTTGCACTGAAAATCAATTAGCTGATATCTTTACAAAGGTCCTTAGTGAGGATAGATTCTGTGAAATTAGGAGAAATCTAGGAATTCTAGAACCATATGCCTAAAATTTTCTCTCAATTTCCAAGAATTGATGTCAAATATTCTTAGAGCTCAATTTCCAACATCAACCCTAATCCCAAAAGCTCAAGTTTTTCATTCTAAAAACTTATCTTTGAGTAAAATTCCTTCTCCCAAAATTTCAAATTTTTCTGAAATTTATTCACATTTTTTTGATTTTCTGAACTTCATGAGTCGACTCCCATGAGTCGACTCAATGGCAAACTTGTAAATCCCACCAACTTCCATCGGGTTCATTGTTTTTATAAAGAACCCTGTTCGTGAGACGACTCATCGTCCTCCTTCCAAAAGCCGTCTTCTCCAACTCTTTTTGCTCCAAATCCAAGGATTAATTTCGAGGCAATTCTCTCTCCTTCTCTCCACCAAAAATCGCCTCCTTGAAAAAGGATTTTCTGTGCTTTCTCGCATTGCTTGGCGCGGTTGGAACGTGCCCTAGCACTTTACCGAACTTCCAAAATCCACTTCTTTTCTCCACCAAAAATTCCTCTTTACTCTCTTGTGATCCCTCCTCCACTCAATTCAAGTCTCCTTGCCTGCTACTATAGTGGATATGGCTCCAAAGATGAAACTTCCCCAAAGAAGAAAATCAATCCGTGAGCCTGAAGAAATTATCCGAAAGAAAAGGCATGCTCAGTCTTCAACTGCTCCCACTCCAGTTTCAGTACCTGCTCAAGGTCCCTCTCAATCCTCCATAAGCCCCAGTGTGAATCCTCTTTCTGATAGAAAAGTAGAAACTGGGAAAAATATAGATTTTCAGTTCTTTGAGAAAGAGGGCTTTACTTTTGCAAGTAAGATTAAAAACCAAGGATGGAAACTCTACTACTCCCTTAAGGAAGTCACCTATGTTGACCTAGTTAGAGAATTCTACCAGAACCTACATTATGGAAGTGGGTCAGTGACTTCAACTGTCAAGAGAATTGATATCTGCTTGGATTCTAGGATATTGGGAGAAATACTTCAGTTGCCTAGTGAAGGATACTCATATATGGAACTCCCAGTAAAAGGAGAAGGGATCAGAATTATCTTAGGAGAAACTTATTCAGGAAGTTTAAACAAATTGGAAGCAAAGATTTTGTCTATTGAGATGAGGATCCTGCATCAGATTGTAACAAAGCTCTTCTTTCCTAGGAGTGGTAGGCATGATCTACTGTCTGGCAGAGATGTATGTGTCATGTTTCATGTCATCACTCAGACCCCCCTGAACCTCCCTGCACTTATGATAGAGGCCATGAGAGAAACTTTGAACAGATCCAAGGCACACTTGCCTTATGGTATGGCCCTTACTAGAGTATTTAGGAGGTTTGAAGTTAGCTGTGAAGGGGAGGCACCTACCAAGCTATCTCATGTGGACACTTTCAACCAACACAGCCTGCACCGAATGGGATTTACAAAGACTGATGGTGGTTGGATCAAGGGCTCTGAAGAAAGAGCTGAGGATAGAGCTGAAACAAGAGCTGAAGACAGAACTGAAGGCAGAATAGAAGAAGAAGGTCCATCTTCTCCTGTACATGACTTCAGGGCAGCATCACCAGATACCCAGTTCTTTCCTGATACTGAGGCTGGCCCTTCAGAGTTTACTAGGATGCCCACACCAGTGTATCAGCCAGAGAGTAGAGCACCTCATTCAGAGTTCAGACTGGCTGACGATTAGATCGAGCATATATCACAGCGTGTGGCTTCTTTGCTATCTAGTCAGTGGGGTAGTACTTCTTTTGCACCTGGAGCCACCTCTTCTGATCAGACCATTACTCCCCACATCTCCACTGTGTTTCAGATGATATCAAATCAGTCCATCAGGATACAGCAGCTTGAGGACACAGTCTGGAGACTGACTGGCAGAGTTCTTGACTTGCAGGGGCAAGTCCTTGCTTTGGCCCATCCCAAGCCACAGGAGTCTACTATTGAGGTCACAGACCTCACTACAGAGGCTGGCAGGCTCAGAGGAGCACTCGAAGGTGGATATGAATTACTGAGGAAAGAGATCCGAGGATCGAGTGAGTATGCTACCACTCAGTTCACTGCTCTACTTCAATCTATTTCCAGAGCACTGAATGTACTTGATTCTATCAGACTCACCCTTTCTGTTCAGTCCTTAGCATCTCAGCGTTCTCAGCCTCCCAGTTCATCTCGCTCTCCTGCTCGTGCCAGAGGCAGACGGGGTAGAGGATGCATTTCTGATCCATCAGCTTCTCATACCATATCTGATGACTCCGATCCATGACTTGTCTTGATCATTATTAGATCCTAGGTGTTAGTGTCTTGTTTTAGGATCTATACTTTAGGGCCATGTATTGATAATTAGCTGGTTGATTATTATAATGTGAACTATGTATTGAAACAGTTATGATATTAATGGAATCATCTTTTACTTATATTTCTACCTTTTGTAATGGTGTTGATCATATTTTGATTAAATATATATTCTCCTTGTTGAAATATTGTCATCTCTTTGTTGTTGTTTGCTGTTGATAATTGCTGTATTAAGGGGGAGCAAACATCTGTGATAAACTCTAAAGGGGGAGAAATTAAAGAATATTTCAGAAAAAGGAGAAGTTAACCATGTCTGATGATGTCAAAAAGGGAGAGAAATTAAATAAAAAGCAAAACCCTAAATTATGAGAAAAAGGGAGAGAAATTAAACAAAAAGCAACTCATCAAAAGCAAAACCCTAAAAGCAAAACCCTAAATTATGAGAAATTTGGCATCAAACAGAAATTAAACAAAAAGCAATTCAATTATGAGCAATTAAAAAAAAAGCAACCCATCAAAAGCAAAACTACAAATTATGAGAAATTAATTGAAGAATTTAAAGAACAATATCAAAAGTACAATGCTAAGTACAATACAATTATGTAACTTTTAAATTACTTCTTTACATATGCTCTGATTTACTTTAAAAATTTAAATATGCTCTGATATACTTCAAAATTCCAACTTACTCTGATACATCTTAAAATTTTTTTGCTCTGATACATCATAAAATTTATTCTGATACATTATAAAATTTTCTCTGATACATTGTAAAATTGTTTTTCTTGCTCCGATACATTGCAAAATGTATTTTTGCTCTGATATATCTTAAACACAAAATGAGCTAATACACTTTCAAAATCAACTCTTAAACATGCTTTGGCACACATAATTATTTTATGTATCAATAGCAATTAAAGCACATAATTAATTTTTGCTCTGATGCTAAAACTAAAATCAAATGAAAATAGGTAAATTTTCAAAATACAACTTGCTCTGATAACAAAAATAAGTTTTCTGCTCTAACACCAAAATCACATATTCCAATGAGCATATCTTCAAATCTTTAAGAAGATGGACAAACTATTTTTGTATATGATCATTTATATTACATGCTAAAAGAATCTTACTCTTTTCAAGCATATAAATGTATAATGCATTCTTTTGAAATTATTGATTCACATAAATGCTTTTGTTCAAATATTTTGTCATCATCAAAAAGGGGGAGATTGTTGCTCCTAGATTGATTTTGATGATTACAAAGCAGATTGAAGGGATACAAATAATTTTAAATTGAAAAAGTCCTTATGCTCTTCAAGGGCAAAATCATAATTTTACTAAAATCCTAATTTGATAGTATCATTTGGTAGAACAAATGATTAGTAATCTATTGGTGAAAATTTCATTGTGTTTGGACTTATATTTTTGAAGTTATGAAGGTTTGAAGTGCATGAGTCGACTCATGAGTCAACTCATGGCACTATGAGCTGATTGGCATGCAAAAATTCTCCTTGGCACGCTAGTTTTCTGGCTTGGCACGACCTGTGAGTCAACTCATGAGTCGACCCACAAGGCATGAGTCGACTCATGAGTCGACCCCTGCTGATTTGAGCTAAGAATTTCCAGAAACTCATTCTCTGGTCTTTGCAACAGAAGTCGACTCATGAGTCGACTCCTGATGCATGAGTCGACTCATGAGTCAACCCCTGCGACGGAAAATATCAGCAACGGCTATTTTTTTGCCCGTTTTAATTGCCTTTTATGCTTCCTAAAATTGCTCTAACGGCTCTTTATCTGCCTAAATTATTTTCTCTTGCTTCTAATGCTATAAAATATTTGAAATGGTGAAAGAAATTGCAGATTAAATAGCAGATCAAATTGCAGAGAAAAGAAGAGCAATCGGCAGATCAAACGAGAGATCAAATTCATTGAGAGGATCCACGATTTTTTTTGAGAGAAAAAGAAAAGAGGATCCAAAATCCACACGAGAGATTGTGAAAGAGATTCAAGAGCTTTCAAAGAGAGGATTTGTCACGCCTATTGTTTCAACCTTGATCTAGAGATCCTTCAAAGCTTTCAAGAGATCTTCAATCAACGATCATCCTCTTCTCAAGCATTCGTTCAAGCGTTCATCCATTTTGAGAAAATTCAAAAAGGGGTTCTTCATTTGAGTAAAGTTTTTATTGTTATATTCGCTCATTTAAGGAGCTGTTATTGTATTAATTTGTGCTCTAAATTTTCTTACTCTTGTAAGTAATTGTTCTTGTTTTTGGAGGATTTCCAAAACAAGGAAAGGTTGATCCGAACCTGAAATCGGAGTGTTTTGGATTTACTTGTACCCGGAAAACAAGTGATCTAGCTTGAGATAGCTAGTGTCGGAGTTTCCGACGTTTTGTATTCATGTTGAATACAAGCATAGTGGATTGAAATTCCCAAGTAGGAGCTTGGGTAGTGGACGTAGGTGCAAGGTTGGCACCGAACCACTATAAATCCTTGTGTTTGTGGTGTGCTTTATCGCTTCACTTTATTTCTTTATTATATCTTTGCATTCCTGCTTTAGGTAATTAATATTGAATTAAAATCTTTGTCTTGTTCATCATAAGTAATTAATTAAGTCCAAAATTTTTAGAAACCCAATTCACCCCCCCCTCTTGGGTTGCATAGCTGGGCAACAATCCTTATGACAAGCCTTATGATAACACAATAAACTAGCCATAGTTCATAATGTAACATTAACCTAGCATGAAGGAAGGCTCTTAGTAGTGTTTAAAACACTAAGCTACCTTCATTCAAGATTCAAACTAATC
>NC_025996.2:22148790-22261065 GCF_000442705.2 Elaeis guineensis
ATCTTAACTTTATGGCTGTCCTAATAAACATACAGATCCACAAGCAGGTGAACACCAAATGATATACAGGATTATAGTATTCTATAAGCAATGCCATATAAAATGACAAAAAAGAGATAAATAACAGATTGACCTTAAAGATTCTAAAAGGAAATACTAAACTATGTAGAGATTCACCTCTACAATATAAGAACTGAGAGTCCATGAAAGATTAGGACAAACCCTTGCACATGAGAGGCATCAAGTTGCTTCAGGATCTTCTTTAGGCTATTTGACACAGCATTAGATTTCCACTTTTGATTGGACTCTACCTTCCTTATAGGATTAGAATATTCCAAAGCATTTTCCTTTCATATTATATGAATCAAAAAACTTTCTATGCAAGTACCCAACAATCCAGCATTTATCATCAAGGAATCCATATATCCAAGAACTTTCTACATATATGTCTAACTGAATTTGTGTGGTAGTGCACGGAACTGGGAAAAGGGGGCAGGGAGTGGAGGGAGTGTTTCTTTGAATTCTTAAATCTGAAGCACACCCATATAGGCACGTAACTAGGAAGAGTGCTGACTGCTTTATTGATGTTTAACTAAAGCTTTTGTTCAGCAGAACAGCTTTTTATTTTTCATAACAAGGAATGTACATATTAAAAAAGGATTTTCATGGTATTAGGTTCAATCTTTTTTCACACAGAGTTGAATTTCAGCAGATAGTTTTCACATGTTAAGATAATTTTGGAAATTCAAAGAACTTCTAAAATAGTTAATGGCAATATGAAGGCAACAGGTGCCAGCAGGAGCTAAAAAGGAAAGGTTGTAAAGTGAAAAACAAACCAAAATTTAAATGAAGCTCTTCAGTCTTCAATGCGACATGTTTATACCCATTAGAGATTTTTTTTTTTTTTTTTTTGGGCGGCGGGGGGGGGGTGGTGTGTGGGGAGGAAAAGGGGAAATAACTACCATGGATCATAGTGCGAAATATATGCTATGAAGAGTGGAATCTGGAAACTTCTATTCGCATTTGATAAAAGAGTGCCACATACATGTGAATGGAACTATGGAAGATATAAACAACTATACCTGAGGTACTATTAATCGACGAAGTAAAAATTCTTCATGACGTCGAGCACAAAACTCCCAAGACACTATCTGAAGAATAAATTAGTTAAAACGTTAGATACATCTAATATTTGTCAGGTTGTATACATAATATGGCACAAACATTTATAACCTTTAAATCTGGCATGAATATGATTCGCATTTGACCCTCATGAACAACACGAACTTGTTCATAGACACTTTCTTGAACAGCTTTTGCATAGTCCAACACCATCATTCCTGTAGGAAGCCAGAATTCGCGGGGCATGTCAAGAAATAAAAACTCATCGGTAAGCCCACTGTCAAATTCGATCTGAAATAGCCGAGGAAGTACTTCAAATGTAGCCTCTGCTCAAAAATGATAAATTAAACAGTTAACTTAAAGATCACATTCATCATACATTTCTGCAAAATCATTTATTAATTTAAACAAGCATGTGTAATTAAGTTGAAAACCTAAGATTATATGCAATCAGAAATGAAGAAACATTCTAAAATTGCAATACTACTCCATTGTCAAAAAAAAAAAAAAAAGATGGTACAAAACCTGAAGATTTTAATATCTGGAAAAAAAAAAAGAATGTCAGAAGATGATATATTGTGCTTGCACATGCCTTTGCCATTGCCAGTTTTTATGTAGGGACTAGAGAATACATAATATGTGATGGAGTCTAGATTTGGTTTGAGCTTTATCAGTTGAATTCAATTTTTTCTGAAGTTTAATTGAGTTCTGCAAAAATTTATGTAGCTCTATGAGAGTGATGGTTAATTTTTCATGTACACATATGCACCTCTAAATTTATATTTAGTTTAATCAACCTCAGTCTGAGGAATGGGCCAATCCGAGTTTGGCTCCATTTTCAGACAGTTGTTTTGCAGAACAAGCAACCGAATCTTGTTTTTGTTGGAAGCACCATTCCCTTAACGAAGGGTATAGTTCCACTTTTAGATGGGAGGAACATTCATTCTTGTTCCTGTTGGTAGGGCTTAAGCATGAATAACAATTAAAAATAACTTAAACTACAACAACTTGCAAATGATGTAACTTACAAAATACATATATTGTTAACTATATTAGACTGCTATATAACATCTCTATCCTTTTAACCTTTAGTCTTGCTATTATATTTGACTTCTTTTCTTTCATATATTCTCTCTCCCCTTCCCCTTTTATCTCCTCCACTCCCATTTCTTCTGTTTTGTTGCTGTTACTTACAGCAGCAAATAGAGAAAAATCAAATCGATAACAGATCTAGTTATATCTTTACCATAAAGATATTATGCAGACTGTTCTCCTCACATATGCTGCATCATTCATAGTAAAAGAAAAATTAAAAAAAAAAAAACACTCCCTGTAAAAGCTAACCTATATAAAGCAAATTTTCTATATCCATCAGCTAATGGCATTGAGAAGTAATGAATATTACTAACCAAATCCTTTTCCAGATTTAGAACCACAGATACCACACTGCCATGAATCCTGCAAGATTAATGAAATAGTATTCATGTTAGATGCCATTGCATGCATGTAGAAGTATCCAATTTATCAGACATACATGAATGTTATAATTGTACAAAGGTCGTACAATGTTATTGTTCTCGTGCAAATATATACACATGCATGATATGCAGGATTGCATATGATGTAGGTCACAAAAGAAAACTTCAAGAGCAACAAGATACCAAGGGATGTACAATGAAAGTGGGAGCATAAAACGAAGGAAAAATTTGCAGCTCAAAAACAGACCTTAGCTGCTTGAGGGAAAACACCAGAGGCATGGTTGCCAGCATTTCCATATGATGCTAAACACCACCTTTTCTTAGCTCGTGGTGCAAAATACTCAAGCACAAATTTCCTCCAGTATGCTATACAATTATCCTACAATTAACAGCAACTGAAGTCAGACCAACTTGATATGTCAATAGCAGTATCAAGGAGTGATCTAGCAGGTATTTCAAGAATAGTAATTAAAAAAAAAAAATCATCAACTCACGGGTGGTCGATGTCGCTGGTGATACATGTATTGCATAAGCCGCCGAGTACATATCCCACAATCTGAAGGGCGTCTCATAGGGAGCGCTGCCTGCACAGCCTGATGCTGGAGTTGGCTGTGTCTCACTTGCTGGAGTTGTGGCTTCAGCTGGATACGCTGCCATCTGTGGCAAGGACTGCAACATGTGCTGCAGCTGAGGCTGGTGTGATAATCTTTGTTGTTGGATCCTAGCCTGCAATTGTGGATTCTGG
Source organism: Elaeis guineensis (assembly GCF_000442705.2). Taxonomy (NCBI): domain Eukaryota; kingdom Viridiplantae; phylum Streptophyta; class Magnoliopsida; order Arecales; family Arecaceae; genus Elaeis; species Elaeis guineensis. Next base: position 22,152,136 of record NC_025996.2, read on the forward strand.
CGCCCCTGAATCTGCAATGTCTCCTGCCTCTGCAACATCTGCAGGATTATCCTCCGGCTGCATGATGTCAAGCTTGATTTCTTTTGGGCATGCAATGGAATGTCCAGCTCCTGTGCCATTGGGGACTGCAGTGGAGCACTGGAAGCCCCTTGCACCAGTCCTGCTCTTGGTGTTGGTGCTGGCTCTGTCTCTTGAGGGAGGAGCCATCCACCATTGAGGAACCCAAGACAACATTGGAGGAGAAAGACATGGGCGAAGCTGGAAGCTGTGCGCATGACTCATTGTTGATACTGGTGCTTCTCTGCAATCGGGGTCGTCCAGAAAGTGCCGAATTGGCATCTGTAACCAGTGAGCTCGCACCAATACTAGGCCCAGAGGAATTTGTTCCACTATTCAGGGCTCTGCAGTTCATTTCGCGGGAACAAGGTCCCAGGCCAGACTGCCCATTCCCCGAAGAGTTTCCTGTGGCAGGACTCTGGCCATCACCTTGGAAGAAAACGCCTGAAGCAGATGAAGATTGTGACGGGCCTCCACCTCCAGCCACCCTGGCTGGAGCCATCGAAGGAGTGCCTTTGATCGGCAACGAGAATCAAGATACCGCTCCAACCAACGCCAACCTTTCATAAGGATAAAGAATTGAATGAATAACAAAATAAAAAACTATTCCCTTGCGTTACAAGAACCAAACCCTTAAACAATGCCAAGATCTCTCCTTTCCTCTTCTCTGCCCTTCCAACCGAGGGAAAAAGGTAGTATACAAAAGAGAAATTAAATCCTGGAATTTGTTCGCATCCAATAAACCTTTCTGATTCACCAATTAGGGCAAATAGCTGTATCTAACTTAATAAGAAGGCATTCATCTATGAAATTACACCTTTCGTGCAAAACATAAATATTAACATCAATGCTACAATCTAAGCAATTTCAACTAAAAAACGCCAAGAAAACCGCGAAAAGAACGCACATGGAACGATAACCGGACCATCAATCCAAATAAAGATGAACCCGATAAACCCTAAACATCCCCCAATGCCTCAGATTCCGTTCTAAGGAGTAGAATCGGGGGAAAATAAAGCAAGAACAAAACCCTAATATATCGGTCGTCCTGGTTATATCCAAGGAACATCCTGATCTCACTAGAATCATTAGAAAGATTAAGAAAAACGATGGTCTCATCTGCGGTTCGAAAGATTACAATCCTTTACCGGACAGCGATCAAAACAAAAAATAAGGAAAGCAAAAAAGGGGAAAATAACAATTGACGATTTATACGTACTATAGCACCAAGGTTTACCGCTCGAGATCGAGCTGGAAAGAAAACTACCAACCTCCCGCTCTCCTCGTCGCACTCGACACGCCTCCCCTCGATCTCTGTCGCTCTCTATCAGTTTCTCTCGCAGGGTCGCAGTGGAGTCCGCCTTCTCCTTTATTGACCGGCTCCGACTGACGCGTGGGGTTTTGGAGGGGGCCGAGGGATCGTACTATGAGCGCCCCGCGGCCCACGGACGAGCCGTCGAGATCCCGTGGTCGCGAACGAAACGTGTCTCTGAGTCTTCCAACACGTGGAGGGAACTTATTGGTTCCAGGATACGTTACTGACCGTAGCGCGAGTACGGCGATCGTCGTCTGCGAGCAGTCTCAGACGACAGTGATGTTATGCCACGTTGGACGTCAAGTTAATCGGACGGTCTGCATTAATCACAAACCCCAGCTGGGACCCAAGGAGGCACGTGCAATGCTAATAATAATAAATAAATATATAAAAAATGGTGATAAGCACGTGATAACGCAAGCAAGAGAGACGTGATGGGCTGTGGTTCGTCCGTGCGTTTCCCGAACGTTGTCATACTCCTCTGACGTATCCAAGTCTTAGTCTTATTAGATTTTCGATTTGGCTGATTATTAATTTTTATAATATTAGAATTCAAATCTATATTAAATTAGATCGAGCTTTAGAACCAATGTTTGAATTTGTTTTTAATTGAGATGGAATAATAATATTTTTATATTTAATAGGAGATAATAACATGAGTGTAATTAAGAAGATAATAGAGTTACATAAATTTGAAGCTTCGAATTGAAAGTTTTTTCTGAGACAGTAAAATTATTATTTTAATATTTTTAAATAAATTATTTTTTTTTCAAAATTATTATTTTATTAATTTATTTATTAGAAAAAAACAAACAAAGTCTGAAGGCTGCTATCCCCCGACCTTCTTCATTTTCGATAAAAAAACAAATCGATATCTTGATCTCCGAAAGTATTTTTCTTATCCCGCTGCATCTCCCTTCCTTCGTTGAGCCTTTCCTTTTGTGGTTTGGGAAGGATTCCCTTATTTGAATGTGGCATTCTTGAATTCTCCTTTGAGGACCCCGGGGTTGTTTTGGTTTTAACATAGGCTCAAAATGATTGGAGGGTCCTAGCTACCCATGCGTTTAATACAAAAAAGCCTCTGAAAAACTGCAGGGATGACAAAAAGACAGTGTTTTCCTATGTTGCATTGAAGAAAAGACCAAGAGAAGACTTTCTTCTCTTAGGTTTCTTCATTCCGCGCCCACTGTATTTGTTATAGATTCTTAATAGGTGCAGTTGATTTATTTTAGATAAAATGACATTCTATATTGTATTAGAATTATAGATTTTAAATTGATAGTTTTGAGTTGGAGTTGTTAGATTTTTTAGTGAGATATTTTTATTAAAAAAATAGATAAGTTATTCTGACCCTTCTTTTTTCTAATAATTTATTTTTAAAAAATATTCTTTTATTTTATTTAATTGATGTTTATTTTGGATTTGAACCGATATGATCTACCAACAACATACCGTTCTACAAAATCCATATTAAAAATTATTTTAATATAATATAATACAAATAGGGTGAAACCACCTGAGTCCTCGTGGTAGAGAATTGTTGCAAGTAAGATAGGACTATGAAATTCTAACAATATTGTACGATGGAGAGATGTTGACATAAGTTCTATTGTTCTTTATTTTATTTTTTTTTTCAGATAAGCTGATCAAAATATGGCTATCCATCATCTTCGACTATGTAGTTTGTTTGTACGGGATTCCTATGCTGTAATGGTTCAGGAAACACATCCATCTATTAGATTAGTTTAAAATCAAAATAGTTATTTTTTCTCAATTGCAGCATCCATATATCAACGAAAAAGTAGCAGAGAAAAGGCCCAAAACAAAACCCAAAAGACAAGGCCCGAACAAAAATATGAAGCCCATGCATAGAAGAGTGCATATATTAGAAATACCCACAAAAATAAAAAATAAAAAACAACAAGAACTACCTTGCCGTTGCGCATGCTTGGAGTTCTACATACATTTAGCCTCTCCAATTTAAATGCCAAATCATTTGTTTTCTCATAAAGAAAATAAGAAATTTAATGCTTTGTAAATTCTCCCAAAGCAATTGATCCTATACAATCTAATATGACTTAGCCAGATGACAAAGTCTAACACGTTTGGAATAGTCGTGTATGATATCTATTTTATCCAAGACTATGATTTAGTGAACTCAATAATAGCCGAAGTTGAACAGAGAAGGGGAAAAATAAAGATGAACTTTGATGGCAGAAATAAGAATTTTAGACTATAAGAAACTTAGAATATAGAAAAATCAAACTCTTTTTGTCGTGACCCAATCCCAATATCTAAGTAGACCACATGATACAGCCACATACTCTTCAAGACAAGACTCAAAAAAAGATATGAGATCTAAAAATTCATTATAACTAAATTGCATATATAATCCAAACGAGACTAAGTTTTTGCAACCTCAAAAAGGAAAAAAAGGAATAGATAATATGAGCTTTATAGTTCGATAAAAATTCCCACACCAACAACAATATGCTACTAATAAGTGCAAAATTATAAAATGATTGTTATTTATATAAATTCTATGCTGTTGCTCCTAGATTGATTTTGATGATTACAAAGCAGATTGAAGGGATACAAATAATTTTAAATTGAAAAAGTCCTTATGCTCTTCAAGGGCAAAATTGTAATTTCACTAAAATCCTAATTTGATAGTATCATTTGGTAGAACAAATGATTAGTAATCTATTGGTGAAAATTTCATTGTGTTTGGACTTATATTTTTGAAGTTATGAAGGTTTGAAGTGCATGAGTCGACTCATGAGTCAACTCATGGCACTATGAGCTGATTGGCACGCAAAAATTCCCCTTGGCACGCTAGTTTTCTGGCTTGGCACGACCTGTGAGTCGACTCATGAGTCGACCCACAAGGCATGAGTCGACTCATGAGTTGACCTCTGCTGATTTGAGCCAAGAATTTTCAGAAACTCATTCTCTGGTCTTTGCAACAGAAGTCGACTCATGAGTCGACTCCTGATGCATGAGTCGACTCATGAGTCGACCCCTGCGACGAAAAATGTCAGCAACGGCTATTTTTTTGCCCGTTTTAATTGCCTTTTATGCTTCCTAAAATTGCTCTAACGGCTCTTTATCTGCCTAAATTGTTTTCTCTTGCTTCTAATGCTATAAAATGTTTGAAATGGTGAAAGAAATTGCAGATTAAATAGCAGATCAAATTGCAGAGAAAAGAAGAGCAATCGGCAGATCAAACGAGAGATCAAATTCATTGAGAGGATCCACGATTTTTTTTGAGAGAAAAAGAAAAGAGGATCCAAAATCCACACGAGAGATTGTGAAAGAGATTCAAGAGCTTTCAAAGAGAGGATTTGTCACGCCTATTGTTTCAACCTTGATCTAGAGATCCTTCAAAGCTTTCAAGAGATCTTCAATCAACGATCATCCTCTTCTCAAGCATTCGTTCAAGCGTTCATCCATTTTGAGAAAATTCAAAAAGGGGTTCTTCATTTGAGTAAAGTTTTTATTGTTATATTCGCTCATTTAAGGAGCTGTTATTGTATTAATTTGTGCTCTAAATTTTCTTACTCTTGTAAGTAATTGTTCTTGTTTTTGGAGGATTTCCAAAACAAGGAAAGGTTGATCCGAACCTGAAATTGGAGTGTTTTGGGTTTACTTGTACCCGAAAAACAAGTGATCTAGCTTGAGATAGCTAGTGTCGGAGTTTCCGACATTTTGTATTCAGGTTGAATACAGCATAGTGGATTGAAATTCTCAAGTAGGAGCTTGGGGAGTGGACGTAGGTGCAAGGTTGGCACCGAACCACTATAAATCCTTGTATTTGTGGTGTGCTTTATCGCTTCACTTTATTTCTTTATTATATCCTTGCATTCCTGCTTTAGGTAATTAATATTGAATTAAAATCTTTGTCTTGTTCATCATAAGTAATTAATTAAGTCCAAAATTTTTAGAAACCCAATTCACCCCCCCTCTTGGGTTGCATAGCTGGGCAACAAGTGGTATCAGAGCCCAGTGCTCTAGCCCTTCTTTGATCTAACAATCAAAGAGCCAAAGATCTATGGCAACCCATGTCGGTACTTCTCTAGCCGAGGGGCAATCTACAAACCGACCTCCACTTTTCAATGGGTCTAATTACACCTATTGGAAAGCTCGGATGAAGATATTCATACAAGCACTTGACTATGATATGTGGAGTATCATAGTGAACGGTCCTCACACACCCACCAAGATTATAGATGGTGAGGAGTCAACCAAACCCGAAAAAGAATGGGATGAGGTTGACAAGAAATTGGCACAATTAAATGCCAAAGCCATGAATGTTCTTTATTGTGCACTAGATGCAAGTGAATTTAATCGCATTTCTACTTGTGCATCTGCTAAAGAAATATGGGATAGGTTAGAAGTAACTCATGAGGGAACAAATCAAGTAAAAGAGTCTAAAATAAACATGCTTGTACATAAATATGAATTGTTTAAAATAGAACATGATGAGTCCATAACTGCTATGTTTACTCATTTTACTGATATAATTAATGGTTTGAAGAGTCTTGGCAAATCTTATACTAACAGTGAACTTGTAAGGAAGATTCTCAGGTCACTGCCAAGAACTTGGGAAGCCAAAGTGACTGCCATCCAAGAAGCAAAGGACTTGAACACTCTACCTCTAGAAGAGCTTCTTGGATCCTTGATGACTCATGAACTTAGCATGAAGCAACATCAAGAGGATGAAGTCAAAAAGAAAAGAACCATTGCCCTCAAATCCACAACTTCGCCTGATTATGAAACGGATGACTCTGAAGATGAAGAACAGGATGAAGAGATGGCACTCATCACCCGAAAATTTAAGAAGTTTCTAAGAAAAAGGAAACAGGGGATGAGAAAGAAATTCACAAAAGGGGAACAAAGCAAAGAAAAAGAGAAAGATCAACCCCTTATATGCTACGAGTGCAAGAAGCCGGGACATTTCAGATCCGAATGTCCACAACTGAAGAAAGGTCCCAAGAAGTTCAAAAAGAAAGCAATGATGGCGACTTGGAGTGCGAGTGATGACTCAAGCTCCGATGAGGAAACCTCAACAGAACAAGCCAACCTGTGCCTTATGGCACACGAAAATGATGTAACTTCTGAATCCACTAGTAATTTTACTTTTGAAGAATTGCATGAAGCTTTCTATGATTCAATTGATGAATTAAAGAAACTAGGGAAGAAAAACAAAGAACTGAAATTGAAAAATCAGTACTTAGTAAAACAAGCTGAAAACCTTTCAATTGAAAAATCCATCTTGATTCAAGAAAATCAAAACTTAAAGAATAAAATTAACAAGCTGAAACCTATAGTAGATAAGTTCACCTTAAGTTCAAACAAACTAAATATGATCCTTGATAATCAGAAAGCTATATATGATAAGGCTGGACTTGGCTACAAACCTCTGAAGAAATAAAAATTTCTGAAGGATATTTATGTAAATTATTCAAGTAACAAGTCTACAAATATTACTTGTTTCAAATGTGGAAGAATAGGACATAAATCATACACATGTCTTATTAACAAATATGCAAACACAAAAAAAATATGGGTTCCAAAAGGAACCATTTTGACTAACCTAAAAGGACCCAAGAAAGCTTGGGTACTTAAGACAGAAACTTGACCTTTGCTTGCAGGTGTGTCTAGCATCCCAAGGAGGAAACAGGAAATGGTATCTTGACAGTGGATGCTCGAGACACATGACTGGTGATGAATCATAATTCATCACGCTTGATGCTAAGGATGGAGGGATGGTCACCTTTGGAGATAATGGCAAAGGAAAGATCATCGGGATAGGTAACATTGGTATCACTCCCTCCAATTACATTGAGAATATTTTATTAGTTAAAGGTTTAAAGCATAACTTATTTAGCATTAGTCAATTCTGTGATAAAGGGTATAAAGTAGTTTTTGAATCATCTGTTTGCATTGTGACTAGTCCTATTAACGATGGCATTAAATTTATAGGACATAGGCATGGCAATGTTTATATGGTAGATTTGAATGATTTAGCCAAATTAGACATGCAATGCCTAGTATTCTTAAATGCTAAAATTAATGAGACTAGTTGGCTGTGGCATCGTAGACTTGCACATATTAGCATGCATTCTCTTTCAAAATTAATTAAGAAAGATTTAGTCCATGGTTTGCCAAAACTGAATTTTGAAAAGGATAGAATTTGTGATGCATGCCAATTAGGTAAACAAACTTGAGTCTCATTTAAATCCAAAAATACTGTTTCAACTTCTAGACCTTTAGAGCTCTTACATATGGACTTATTTGGACCAACAAGAACCACTAGTCTAGGAGGAAAACGATATGGATTTGTAATAATAGATGATTACTCTCGTTTTACTTGGGTTTTCTTTTTGACACACAAAAATGAAACTTTTCAGATTTTCACTAAATTTCACCGAAAAGTCACTAATGAAAAAGAGTTTTCAATTCAAAATATTAGAAGTGATCATGGAACTGAATTTGAAAATCAAGATTTTGAAAATTTTTGTGATGAAAAAGGAATAGGCCATAACTTCTCTGCTCCTAGGACACCTCAACAAAATGGGGTAGTTGAAAGGAAAAATAGAACCTTAGAAGAAATGGCCCGTACCATTCTTTGTGAAAGCAACCTTCCAAGATATTTTTGGGCGGAAGCAATTAACACAGCATGTTACATTTTAAATCGTGCTTTAATTAGATAATTTTTAAAGAAAACCCCCCTATGAACTTTGGAAAGGAAGAAAACCAAATATTGCATACTTTCATGTTTTTGGTTGCCGATGTTTTGTATTAAATAATGACAAAGAAAGACTTGGTAAATTTGATGCAAAATCAGATGAAGCAATCTTTCTAGGTTACTCCTCCACTAGTAAAGCATTTAGAGTTTTCAACAAAAGAACTTTAGTAGTTGAGGAGTCCATACATGTTATTTTTGATGAATCTAACGATCTTCCTTCAAGGAAGAATGAGGGTGTTGATGATGCAGATCCTATGCATGGGGTAAAAACCCGTTCTTCACTTAGAGATGTAGTTAATCATTGTGCTTTTGTATCTCATTTTGAACCTAAAACTTTTGAAGAAGCTGAAAATGATCATAATTGGATTAATGCTATGCAAGAGGAACTTAATCAATTTGAAAGAAATAATGTTTGGACCTTAGTATCAAGACCTAAAGATTATTCAATAATTGGCACAAAATGGGTCTTTAGAAACAAATTAGATGAGCATGGAAATGTAATTAGAAATAAAGCAAGACTGGTTGCTAAGGGATATAATCAAGAAGAAGGAATTGATTTTGATGAAACCTTTGCACCTGTTGCTAGATTAGAAGCTATTAGACTTCTACTTGCATATGCTTGCTTTATGAAATTCAAGTTATTTCAAATGGATGTTAAAAGTGTATTTTTAAATGGATATATTGCTGAAGAAGTATATGTAGAACAACCCCCTGGATTTGAAAATCATGCTTTTCCTAATCATGTCTTTAGATTAAATAAAGCTTTATATGGATTAAAACAAGCACCTAGAGCATGGTATGAAAGGCTAAGCAAATTTCTACTAAATAATGGTTTTACAAGAGGTAATGTAGATACAACCCTATTTATTAAAAGAAATCAAAATGATATGCTAGTTATACAAATTTATGTTGATGACATAATTTTTGGGTCTACTAATGAATCCCTTTGTCAAGACTTTGCTAAGCTTATGCAGGGGGAGTTCGAGATGAGCATGATGGAAGAACTCACCTTCTTCCTCGGACTCCAAATCAAACAATCAAAAGAGGGAATCTCCATCACCCAAAGCAAGTACACCAAGGAACTACTCAAAAGATTTGAAATGGAGAACTGCAAACCAATTGGCACACCAATGAGTCCCTCATGTAAGCTTGACAAGGATGATGAAGGTAAATGTGTAGACTTAAAATACTATAGAGGTATGATTGGCTCATTATTATATTTAACTGCAAGTAGGCCTGATATCATGTTTAGTGTTTGCTTATGTGCTAGATATCAATCTAATCCTAAAGAATCTCATTTGAATGCTGTTAAAAGAATCCTTAGATACTTAAATGGTACTCAAACTCTAGGGTTATGGTACTCTAAGGACTCACAAATTAATTTATTAGGATATTCAGATGCTGATTTTGCTGGATGTAAATTAGATAGAAAAAGCACAAGTGGAACTTGCCAATTTCTTGGAGTTAACCTAATCTCATGGTTTAGCAAGAAATAAAATTCGGTGGCACTGTCTACGGCTGAGGCCGAATACATTGCAGCCGGAAGTTGTTGTGCTCAAATCTTGTGGATTAAGCAACAACTCGAAGACTTTAGAATCAAACTTAATGAAACACCAATAAGATGTGACAACACAAGTACCATAAATCTATCTAAAAATCCAATTCAACACTCAAGATCCAAACATATTGAAATAAGACATCATTTCATAAGAGAACATGTTCAAAACAAAAATGTAATTCTTGAATATGTTTGCACTGAAAACCAATTAGCTGATATCTTTACAAAGGCCCTTAGTGAGGATAGATTCTGTGAAATTAGGAGAAATCTAGGAATTCTAGATCCATATGCCTAAAATTTTCTCTCAATTTCCAAGAATTGATGTCAAATATTCTTAGAGCTCAATTTTCAATATCTACCCTGATCCCAAAAGCTCAAGTTTTTCATTCTAAAAACTTATCTTTGAGCAAAATTCCTTCTCCCAAAATTTCAAATTTTTCTGGAATTTATTCACATTTTTCCTGATTTTCTGAACTTCATGAGTCGACCCCCATGAGTCGACTCAATGGCAAACTTGTAAATCCCACCAACTTCCATCGGGTTCATTGTTTTTATAAAGAACCCTGTTCGTGAGACGACTCATCGTCCTCCTTCCAAAAGCCGTCTTCTCCAACTCTTTTTGCTCCAAATCCAAGGATTAATTTCGAGGCAATTCTCTCTCCTTCTCTCCACCAAAAATCGCCTCCTTGGAAAAGAATTTTCTGTGCTTTCTCGCATTGCTTGGCGCGGTTGGAACGTGCCCTAGCACTTTACCGAACTTCCAAAATCCACTTCTTTTCTCTATCAAAAATCCCTCTTTACTCTCTTGTGATCCCTCCTCCACTCAATTCAAGTCTCCTTGCCTGCTACTATATTGAATATGGCTCCAAAGATGAAACTTCCCCAAAGAAGAAAATCAATCCGTGAGCCTGAAGAAATTGTCCGAAAGAAAAGGCATGCTCAGTCTTCAACTGCTCTCACTCCAGTTTCAGTACCTGCTCAAGGTCCCTCTCAATTCTCCATAAGCCCCAGTGTGAATCTTCTTTCTGATAGAAAAGTAGAAACCGAGAAAAATATAGATTTTCGATTCTTTGAGAAAGAGGGCTTTACTTTTGCAAGTAAGATTAAAAACCAAGGATGGGAACTCTACTGCTCCCTTAAGGAAGTCACCTATGTTGACCTAGTTAGAGAATTCTACCAGAACCTACATTATGGAAGTGGGTCAGTGACTTCAACTGTCAAGGGAATTGATATCTGCTTGGATTCTAGGATATTGGGAGAAATACTTCAGTTGTCTAGTGAAGGATACTCATATATGGAACTCCCAGTAAAAGAAGAGGGGATCAGAATTATCTTAGGAGAAACTTATTCAGGAAGTTTAAACAAATTGGAAGCAAAGATTTTGTCTATTGAGATGAGGATCCTGCATCAGATGGTAACAAAGCTCTTCTTTCCTAGGAGTGGTAGGCATGACTTACTTTCCAACAGAGATGTATGTATCATGTTTCATGTCATCACTCAGACCCCCCTGAACCTTCTTGCACTTATGATAGAGGCCATGAGAGAAACTTTGAACAGATCCAAGGCACACTTGCCTTATGGTATGGCCCTTACTAGAGTATTTAGGAGGTTTGAAGTTAGCTGTGAGGGGGAGGCACCTACCAAGCTATCTCATGTGGACACTTTCAACCAACACAGCCTGCACCGAATGGGATTTACAAAGACTGATGGTGGTTGGATCAAGGGCTCTGAAGAAAGAGCTGAGGATAGAGCTGAAACAAGAGCTGAAGACAGAACTGAAGGCAGAATAGAAGAAGAAGGTCCATCTTCTCCTGTACATGACTTCAGGGCAGCATCACCAGATACCCAGTTCTTTCCTGATACTGAGGCTGGCCCTTCAGAGTTTACTAGGATGCCCACACCAGTGTATCAGCCAGAGAGTAGAGCACCTCATTCAGAGTTCAGACTGGCTGACGATCAGATCGAGCATATATCACAGCGTGTGGCTTCTTTGCTGTCTAGTCAGTGAGGTAGTACTTCTTTTACACCTGGAGCCACCTCTTCTGATCAGACCATTACTCCCCACATCTCCACTGTGTTTCAGATGATATCAGATCAGTCCATCAGGATACAGCAGCTTGAGGACACAGTCTGGAGACTGACTGGCAGAGTTCTTGACTTGCAGGGGCAAGTCCTTGCTTTGGCCCATCCCAAGCCACAGGAGTCTACTATTGAGGTCACAGACCTCACTGCAGAGGCTGGCAGGCTCAGAGGAGCACTAGAAGGTGGATATGAATTACTGAGAAAGAGATCCGAGGATCGAGTGAGCATGCTACCACTCAGTTCACTGCTCTACTTCAATCTGTTTCCAGAGCACTGAACGTACTTGATTCTATCAGACTCACCCTTTCTGTTCAGTCCTTAGCATCTCAGCGTTCTCAGCCTCCCAGTTCATCTCGTTCTCCTGCTCGTGCCAGAGGCAGACGGGGTAGAGGACGCACTTCTGATCCATCAGCTTCTCATACCATATCTGATGACTCCGATCCATGACTTGTCTTGATCATTATTAGATCCTAGGTGTTAGTGTCTTATTTTAGGATCTGTACTTTAGGGCCATGTATTGACAATTAGCTGGTTGATTATTATAATGTGAACTATGTATTGAAACAATTATGATATTAATGGAATCATCTTTTACTTATATTTCTACCTTTTGTAATGGTGTTGATCATATTTTGATTAAATATATATTCTCCTTGTTGAAATATTGTCATCTCTTTGTTGTTGTTTGCTGTTGATAATTGCTGTATTAAGGGGGAGCAAACATCTGTGATAAACTCTAAAGGGGGAGAAATTAAAGAATATTTCAGAAAAAGGAGAAGTTAACCATGTCTGATGATGTCAAAAAGGGAGAGAAATTAAATAAAAAGCAAAACCCTAAATTATGAGAAAAAGAGGGAGAAATTAAACAAAAAGCAACTCATCAAAAGCAAAACCCTAAAAGCAAAACCCTAAATTATGAGAAATTTGGCATCAAACAGAAATTAAACAAAAAGCAATTCAATTATGAGCAATTAAAGAAAAAGCAACCCATCAAAAGCAAAACTACAAATTATGAGAAATTAATTGAAGAATTTAAAGAACAATATCAAAAGTACAATGCTAAGTACAATGTAATTATGTAACTTTTAAATTACTTCTTTACATATGCTCTGATTTACTTTAAAAATTTAAATATGCTCTGATATACTTCAAAATTCCAACTTACTCTGATACATCTTAAATTTTTTTTTAACTTGCTCTGATACATCATAAAATTTGTTCTGATACATTATAAAATTTTCTCTGATACATTGTAAAATTATTTTTCTTGCTCCGATACATTGCAAAATGTATTTTTGCTCTGATATATCTTAAACACAAAATGAGCTAATACACTTTCAAAATCAACTCTTAAACATGCTTTGGCACACATAATTATTTTATGTATCAATAGCAATTAAAGCACATAATTAATTTTTGCTCTGATGCTAAAACTAAAATCAAATGAAAATAGGCAAATTTTCAAAATACAACTTGCTCGGATAACAAAAATAAGTTTTCTGCTCTAACACCAAAATCACATATTCCAATGAGCATATCTTCAAATCTTTAAGAAGATGGACAAACTATTTTTGTATATGATCATTTATATTACATGCCAAAAGAATCTTACTCTTTTCAAGCATATAAATGTATAATGCATTCTTTTGAAATTATTGATTCACATAAATGCTTTTGTTCAAATATTTTATCATCATCAAAAAGGGGGAGATTGTTACTCCTAGATTGATTTTGATGATTACAAAGCAGATTGAAGGGATACAAATAATTTTAAATTGAAAAAGTCCTTATGCTCTTCAAGGGCAAAATCGTAATTTCACTAAAATCTTAATTTGATAGTATCATTTGGTAGAACAAATGATTAGTAATCTATTGGTGAAAATTTTATTGTGTTTGGACTTATATTTTTGAAGTTATGAAGGTTTGAAGTGCATGAGTCGACTCATGAGTCAACTCATGGCACTATGAGCTGATTGGCACGCAAAAATTCCCCTTGGCACGCTAGTTTTCTGGCTTGGCACGACCTGTGAGTCGACTCATGAGTCGACCTCTGCTGATTTGAGCCAAGAATTTCCAGAAACTCATTCTCTGGTCTTTGCAACAGAAGTCGACTCATGAGTCGACTCCTGATGCATGAGTCGACTCATGAGTCGACCCCTGCGATGGAAAATGTCAGCAACGGCTATTTTTTTGCCCATTTTAATTCTTTTATGCTTCCTAAAATTACTCTAACGGCTCTTTATCTGCCTAAATTATTTTCTCTTGCTTCTAATGCTATAAAATGTTTGAAATGGTGAAAGAAATTGCAGATTAAATAGCAGATCAAATTGCAGAGAAAAGAAGAGCAATCGGCAGATCAAACGAGAGATCAAATTCATTGAGAGGATCCACGATTTTTTTTGAGAGAAAAAGAAAAGAGGATCCAAAATCCACACGAGAGATTGTGAAAGAGATTCAAGAGCTTTCAAAGAGAGGATTTGTCACGCCTATTGTTTCAACCTTGATCTAGAGATCCTTCAAAGCTTTCAAGAGATCTTCAATCAACGATCATCCTCTTCTCAAGCATTCGTTCAAGCGTTCATCCATTTTGAGAAAATTCAAAAATGGGTTCTTCATTTGAGTAAATTTTTATTGTTATATTCGCTCATTTAAGGAGCTGTTATTGTATTAATTTGTGCTCTAAATTTTCTTACTCTTGTAAGTAATTGTTCTTGTTTTTGGAGGATTTCCAAAACAAGGAAAGGTTGATCCGAACCTGAAATCGGAGTGTTTTGGGTTTACTTGTACCCGGGAAACAAGTGATCTAGCTTGAGATAGTTAGTGTCGGAGTTTCCGACGTTTTGTATTCAGGTTGAATACAAGCATAGTGGATTGAAATTCCCAAGTAGGAGCTTGGGGAGTGGACGTAGGTCCAAGGTTGGCACCGAACCACTATAAATCTTTGTGTTTGTGGTGTGCTTTATCGCTTCACTTTATTTCTTTATTATATCCTTGCATTCCTGCTTTAGGTAATTAATATTGAATTAAAATCTTTGTCTTGTTCATCATAAGTAATTAATTAAGTCCAAAATTTTTAGAAACCCAATTCACCCCCCCTCTTGGGTTGCATAGCTGGGCAACATATGCCATAAAATACTACAATCATAAAATATACATGGTTAATATATTTTTTATAATAAATCATATCATATAATTATCTCAATTTAGCCTATATTAGATCCGATAAAATTTAGCTCCTTAACTTTGGGCTATCATAATCATGTTTGTGGCCCGCAGTGAGGTATCAACTATACTCCATCTTAGGTCCCTGGTGGGGTATCAATAGTACCATATTTATGACTTATGGTGGGGCATCAATAGATATCACGATTCTAGTTTTTGGTAGGACGGGCAACAACAATGTAGGTAGTCTGAAGCATCAAACCAACCATACAAATATATAGTTTAATTACATGCTTGTTAAGTAAATATAATTTAAGATCATATGGCCTTTTGTGAAATTCAGTGTATGTGGGTACCAAAGTCCATGCAAACCAGAATCGATAATATATAATATATCAACTCAAAAAGTACCACATATATCAAAGCCTAGATAAAGCAAAATTACTGATGCACAAAAATAGCTTATATATATAGATGATTAGAGTCTAACCTTTATTAATGATAAACAACTCAATCCACATCTCGATTTAAGAATCGGGGTGTAAAAATCCTACTCAATATTTTCCTATCGAAAATATCGCTCTCCTATAGAATTAAGTCTAATATTAAAAACAAAAATCATAAAGTGGTAATCAGCTATTTAGAATCCTATTCTAACCGGAGGTAGGTGTCTCTTATTAAGAGAGAAAAGTAAAGTAAGATAGGAGAGAGATAGAGAGGGGGAAAGAAAAATAGAGAAGAAAGAGAGAGAGGAAACAAGAGAGTCGTGAGAACTCTCTTTCTCCCTCAAAATAAGAGGTAGGGCAAGCTTTGTCCAAGTGCTAGCAACGAAGGCGGCCCAGTCCAGATGGTGGTGGCCAAGGGTGGTGTTTAGTGGTAGCATCCCCAGTGATAGTGGTTGATTGGTAAAGAGAAAATAAAAAGAAGAAAAAAAAAAAAAAAAAACAAAGGATAAGGGGTTTGGCTCTTTTCTTTTTTTAAAAAAAATTAAAAAAATCTATGATGGGATCACTATCTGACAGTCCCCATGTCACCGGACCACAAATAAGTGGAGTTGTGGATTATCAGTGACTGATGGCTAAAATATAAAAAAAAATAAAAAATAAAATAGAAACAAGAGAGACCCTATTCAATGGCAATTTGGCGACTCCCTAATCCCAATCAAGGTGAAACAAGGGTCATAAGATCGAAAAAGAGAGGAGAAGAAGAGATTAAGATCATTACTTAGATTCGGCAAGGTCTCGTAGCCGGATCAATGGAGAAACCTAAAGGAATCTCATCCAAAAAGCTTGAAATCAATGACAATTTGGAGAAAGATTTGGCTTGAAATTGCTTAAGGGAGGAGAGGCTCTTATTTTTATAGAGAATATTCAGGGCTTTGTCTGTTTCCGGCTGTCTTAAATCTCCATATTTCCATTGGGATTGATAGAGAAAAAGACTTCCATCGAGAGTCTTTCTCTCCAACTGGTACGTGAAAAGAACTCATGCCAAAGGTGGTCTGAGCCCGGTAAACGTGGGCCAAATCAGATTCGGCCCAATTTATTACACTTCTTTTCCTGGCACTTTTCATGTCCTTATTATTTGTATGTTAGAGAAATTTTTTGTGCACCGCGGGCAGTGTAGAAAATCCAACGTAGAGCGCACTGCTTTATGTGATTGGTCCACGTAACCACTGCTTTTCAACGTATATTTAATGCTTACAGTTTCATTTTTCATTTAAAAATTTTATATGACGAAAATAATCCTGTCCTTTAAAAAAAATTATGACATTCTATGACATATTATGATTTCTTATATATAGGATATCATCATATAGCCAAAAAAATTATAATATTCTGTGTATATTATGACATTCTACATCAAATTATAACTTTCTATACGTAAAATATCATAATATGGTCCAGGATGTCATAATATGGCCCAAGATATCTTAATATGAAAATAATATTTTTATCCAACCACTTTCTAACATGCATTTAATGCATGCAGTTTTACTTTTCATTTGAAAATTTTGAATGAGGAAATGTCTCTATTTTTTGAAAAAAATTATGACATCTTGTGTATATTATGACATCCTGCGTTATATTATGACATCCTATAAATAATTTTTTTTTTAAAAGATAGGAATATTTTCGTCATTCAAAATTTTAAACAAAAAAATAAAGCTGTAATTATTAAATGCGTGTTGAAAAGCGGTGACTACGTAGACCAATCGAACAAAATGGTGCACTTTACGTCAGATTTTCTACACCGCCTGCGATGCATAAAGAATTTTCCTTGTACGTTATTATATGATAGTCTCAATTCATTCTCTTTACTGATTTTTACATAACATTATATCTGGCCGAACAAAATAAATTTCTTCCAATATAAAGTTGTGAACAAAACTTAGACATGTGGTAGATCTCATGATAGAGCCTGTATGATGTGACTAGGCATGTGGTATGGAATGATCCATCTAGAATAAAAAATGATGTAGGTGGAGGTGATAAAATCACTATATTTGATTGCACCATAGTGATCCTACATAGCAATGATTTCAAAGCACATGTATTCCTTAAATCACCATCCAATTCAGTGATGGAATATCCATCATTAAGGTTAGGGATTTAAGATCACTCCGATAATAATCTTGAGCTAAAATTTTAGAACAAAAATATGCATTAGTCTCGAAAAAAAATTAGTATATCAATATATCATTAATATATTATATTAATATTATATATATGATATTATATTATATTATATATTTATGATATATATTATATTATAATTATTATTAATCATATTATTGTTATATTATGATCCAATTATAATTTTAAATTAAAGTAGAAATATGTTATTGTACTTTATATTTATATAATAAAAGTATTAAATATATTGCTTCTAATTGTCTTATTTTTCTAATCAAAATAAATATTCGCATTAATAAATAATATATTATAAGTATAAATAAAAATATTAATTCTATAATATAATTATATATTTTTATAGAATTAGTAATATATGGGACTAATAAATTTATTTTTTAGAATAGATTAATTATTAATATATGTATAAATATATTAATTTTTATAATAATATATTTTATATAATTAATAAATATATTTTTTATGAAATATAATATGGATAATTTTGATATCATGTGATCAGTGATTTGGGATTCTTACGAAATACCATGTTATTTGTAAATACTTTAGGATCTTTACTAATTGAACTATGGCTTACCAAATATGTTGGCCGTATATCATCGAGGATTAGATCATCACATGATTCAAATCACTAATGATTTTGATGATTTTATTTGGAGAACTAAATGCTATTTAAATAAAGTTTTTTTAGGCTCGCAAGGATTATTACTTTGAAAGCATAAAAAGTATCGAGAAAAGATCCACCCCACCGATAAATAAAATTTTCATTGGCCTAAAATGCATCAAACCCAGCTGGAGAAGTGTATCACGACTTTAATTGTGTGCTCGTCTCCATGTGGATTAGCGGGCATTGGAAGCTAACTAAAATTCATAATTTTCACCAATGAAGGAAACAAATTCACATTTGAAAACAATACATACATCTCTTGCATATTGGTGGCATGATGTTGAGAAAAAGAATGATGTTGAATATGATTCAGTCTTCCTGATCGAAAGAAATTCCGGATGGTGGCCCACACGTCAAACTTAATGATATCTCAACACGTCCGAAAGAAGACAGCGAAGAATCCATCTGACCCAAGGATCTTATTTAATTTATCGGACTTAGCTTCTTTCATATCGCTCTCCACCTCCTAAAACGTTTTTATTTTTGATAGACAAGAATTTATTTTTCATCACCATGTGGATCCTTTAAATCAAACTAATTGGAGGTTTGCCTTGTAAACACAAAAAGATTGTATCCCAAATACTTCGATGAAACTTTGTAGTGATTGTATGATCTTAGATCCCATCATCCCTGTGAGATAAGAGAGTGGCCAATTGCTTACCGGATCCAATGATCCTCATACGTGAGGAGGAAAATGATTGAACGTATCTCCTTACGGTACATGCGGTGCATTATGCCGTATAGTGCATCGCATTGGCTATCCATTACACGATGGATGTTAGCAAACAACATGTGCCATATATATATATATATATATTATTATTTATATATATATATATATATATATATATGTACAGACTATACTTATGCACATATTATTTGTTGGCCATCCATCCTATGATGGCTTTCTAGCATGATGCATCACATACTACGATGCACCACGGGAGATTCGTGCTCGAGAATGACTAATTTAATGAAATTAGATCAATTATGAATAAGAAAACTTTAACAATTACTACATGAAAACCAATCTCCCTCTCGATAATTAGAAAGAATTGGGTTTTCCCTGATGAAATAACCATGTTTGAAATCCCACCGGATTCTTTATAGCCGTCCTGTAACTTCACTTTCTCTCGTCTATTTAATTCCAACTGAATTCTTGCGGTGGTATCTGGATGAGCACATGAGAATATAGAGCCATTAGAATCCCTAACCCATCCATTATAGGGCTACTCCTTAACACACTCTCTTATACGAAAAGCTCAACGGACAAAACCTAAAAAAGAAGTGATGATACATCAATTAGTAAATAAGAGCATGCAGAAATCAGTAAGTATGAGAGTTAACTACGATATTTTGTTAAAGTCCTACCTAATACATATCCAATTGGAATCCTTGACATACTTGAGGTGAGACTATTTCTCAACATCTTCATGCCTTTTCTCAAAAAAACAAGCAACCTTCTACGATCCAATTGCCATAAATTTCTATGACAAGGAAATGTCGCAACTTTTGACGAGTCAAACAGATTTTTCTTAAGATCCTTTTCCTCTCAAGATCACTACGTCTTTGTATAATGCACTGGTATTGAGCCCAGATGCACACCTAATGAAAATCTACCATGCTTTTAATTTATATTTTCTTTTCTCGCACATGTCCATTGACCTTTATCTTTTCAAGAACTACCAAATTATTTGTATTTTGATTTGTGACATATCTCACTCTTTTTATTTGTGAATGATTTTTACATAATTTGATCTAGTAATAAATTAAGAGAAATACTTTACGTATGCAAGTGGGTATGTAAATAATCAAAATATACTAGATCTAGGTCATCATTGAATCATCTAGATAAAATGATATTAAAGCCCGAATATATCATTTTTCCAATTATCCTGCATATATAACGCATAAAATCTAACTTGACGCTCATCATTTCTACTTCACATGCACCAAAATTATGGAGTAGCTTATCATTTTTATTTCATATTCACCAAAGTCATGAAGTAGCAGTCGTGGCCATTGAGGCGGCGTCTCAGCAGAACAGACTTTTATTTCCAATGGTATGATCTGAGTTCGAGTTCTAATAGATATCGAGTTGCGATTAAATATCAGGATGCGAATGACTGTCGAATGAAGCATATCCTGACGGTCCAGATACGACATCTGAAAACGACATCTAATTCATTGGCCCTCGATGGTACTAGAGTGATGTATTCATCCGTTGGTTCGTGATATGGTGGAGAGGAGGCCACCTATTTATTCAAACTCGGCTCTAAATCGAACATTCTCCAGTGAAGGTTGAGGTCTTATGGTCATGTTCAAAGGAGATAGATGTATCGGATCGTCCCCTTCCAACTTCCATCTCATTTTAGCAAAAAAAAAAAAATAGTTGTGAGTTAAAAAAAACATACTATTTCAGAATATATATATATATATATAATATATATATATAATATATATATATATTATATTATATTATATACATGGGTCTAAAAACACATTTATATTTCATGTTTTAAGAATGCCCATCTTCTATATCATATGCATATGAATTATCAATTATTAAAATATCCCATGGTGCGTTTATTGGCTAGATTCTCCCAAAAAAACAGGTGTACGGTGTGTTTTTTGCGATTGTTATTTCCTTTGCTGTAATTTATAGTCTTCAACATTTTTGGCAATTCTGATTCTGATTTCGACTGTAGCATAAAGAATAAAATTATACTTGTACCAGGATGCTGCAGTATATACTTCTTATATTTATATCTGTTGGGATAAATCCTCGTCGTGTAGTTGGCTAATCTTCTTCCTCACTTTCCAATCGATCAAGTGCGCTGCATCGACCAAATTATTGTGATCCAATCTGACTTGAATCAACGAGTTTTATCCCAATCGACTCTCAATTGATTGAGATCGACGATACTTGATCAACTAAGAGCAACACATTTAACCAAGTCGGCACAAAATCAATCCAGCTCAACTTGCTCCTACGATGAGGTATAATATTCTATAATATTCGGTATATGGCCGATTACTTACTCGACGTCCTACCGACTATCAAAACCACAACTGAGTGGCACCATTCAACAGACGAGCAACTGAACGTCAAGCGTGGCCATCCCGCTATCTCATAGGGTCACATTAAGTCACGTCATTCAGGAGCCATATCTTGGACAGCAGGCTGCGCGCCATGATAGGAAGCTATGAAGTCATTAATTACACCACATGCACGATAAGACCCACCGTCATGGTCACCAGTGCACCGAATAAAAAGAATGTCCGCCGTCAGGACCTTTTAAAGATGTCCTATGTGGCTCCGACAATGGAACACCATCGGAATGACCTCCCATCTTTCTGTTCTTAACCTTGCTCCTTCTATAAATAGAAATAAGAAGGAATCTCCGACAGGTATGCACAAAAAATATAGAGCCAAAACTCTGCCTCTATCGCTCCTCCATCTGTTGAGATAGAAATTGACTTAAGCATCAAAGGGACTTCAGCATAGCAATCTCTGATGAAAACTTATCTTGCAGGTCCCACAACCTGATTCAAATGCCACCGATCAAATCCGACTTCCATCTAATTTTCAGTTCAACAAATCGTAAGCCCTCGCTCCCATCTTTGACTCTCTCGACTGTGCTTTTTTTTTTTTTTTTTTGGATAAGCGGGCATCCTCTTCCGATTTTTCGTCGTTCGATGCTCAAACATAGTGATTTGACTCTCCATGGACAATTCTATCAGTGACTGGCCGCAACAATATCAAAATTATATAGTTTCTGTAGCCACTTGTTGAGTTGTTTGGCATGCGTGGGGTTAAGCACTGCAGGTGTGAGCCTTTAAATGCATTTCTTGGATGATTCCTATGCTCTTCCTTGCCAGCAATTTTATGGTGGAATATTATTTCAATAGGTTGGTTATGTTTTTTCCGTTGTGGCTACATTACCCGGATTTTCAGCTTTCACCAATTGCTCTGCTCGGAGGTCATAGATTTCATACTTCAATTTTGCCTATAAGATTTCTGTTATGTATCAATTTTTTACTATAATGTTAATCTGACTCTCGATTTAGTTTGGTTATTTATTTTCTTTATATATGGTATCTCTTTTGCTAGCTGCGCCCGTATTTAATTTGGAAGAGCTATTTAGTGCTGACATTTTATATGCTTAAGGAGTATTATTGTTTATTTTGGATTGTGCATATGACTCCTATTTATCAGTAAATTATTTTTTTTCGTAAAAAAAATGGTAAACGGTAGATGTTGTCAAATCAAAAAAAAAAAATCTGTAATAAATATAGACTAAAGTTTCAAATTCTCGGTTGGAACCGGGTCAAATAGGTCCGAAGCCCGGAGAGCGTCCAAGCCGGCGGAGGAGGAAAAAATCCATCCTAAACGACAAATATTACATGCGACGCCACCGATGAGATGCACGGGATTCTCGAAGTCCGGGTCCGACCACCAACTCACTTCGAGGGCATATCCGTCATCAGAAATATACTCCTCTCGTCTCCTCCCTCCCTTCCCACGTCCTCTTCTTGAAAGACAGACGGAACGAATCGAGGGCGGCGAGGGATCTGTGTCTTTCGCGAGTCGCGATGGAGCTCGAGATGGCGTCCATGGCGGCAGCCATCGGTGTCTCGATCCCCGTGCTCCGCTTCCTGCTTTGCTTCGTGGCCACGATCCCGGCGAGCTTCTTTTGGCGGCTCGTCCCTGGAACCCTAGCGAAGCATCTCTACGCCGGCCTCTCCGGGGCGGCCCTGTCCTACCTCTCATTCGGTTTGTCCTCCAACCTCCACTTCCTCATCCCCATGGCGGTCGGATACGCCTCCATGCTCCTGTGCCGCCGCTACTGTGGGACCCTCACCTTCTTTGCTGGATTCGGTTACCTCATAGGCTGGTAATTTGCTCTGGTTGGGGTCGGTTCTTGATTGCCCTAGATTTTTTCCACGACCTGTTTTTGTTATCTTGATATAATTTCCAACAAATTAATTTGTGTAGCTGGATGTTTGATTAGTTGGTTAGACACACGACACTTTATATCCGAATTCCGGAATGCGTGAAAGGTCGAATCTTCTGTCATTTATTTCTTGAATTCAAAGTACAATATGATTCGTATCTGTTTTCTATGGATGGTAAATTTTGACGAAGATGCTATGATATTGAGACGGGATTTGTATAAGGTACAAAGTTACACAAAATGCTTTATCATACAAAATATATTTAGTAGTAATGTTGATTCTCATGAAGTTTTAAAAAGATCGGGTTTTGAATATGTTCATCAAGGTTACTTGAACTAATCAGAGAACATTTCTTGGAAAAATCAGGTGGAGATTTAAATATTTTAATCGCGTGAAGATTTAAGGGTTTTTTCCCCTTAAAACAAATGCTTTTTATGTTTCTCAAATCTGTCAGATCCTTAAGTGAGTTACTTCAGACTATGAGTTAATAATAGTAATATTTGCCGACTCTATATAGCCTGAGTGTCTCTTTGTTTCGTGGAATTGTAACTCTGGGTTCCTCGCAACTTGGCTTTAATTAGTTCCTTTTGGCTGGGAAATCTATATCTGTGGAGAAGTGGTTATTATCCTCAGTTTCCATGCTGATTTTCTTTAGATAAACATAGAAATGATGGGCGAAAGACTCTAAATTTTTGAAGAAAGCACCCATTAAGCTTTTTGCATAAGTATCGTTCCTAAAAATATTGTCATCACGTCCCTCTTTACACCTCCTTCCCCTATCAATGCTCTGCTTTTCTCCTTTCTAAACTGCTACACTGCTTCCCCACAGACCCCCCGCCGACCCCAAAACACAAACAAAATTAACATCAGTATCATCCCTAATTCTATAGCCATGGAGAGGTGGCTATTCTTTATTTAGTCCTTCAGACCACATGGAACGAAGCCAAAGTCAAAATCTCCCAAAAAAATTACTTTTTTAATGAAGTACAAGCATTCCATTACATGATCAATAAAATCAGTCTTCAGTTATGTGCTATCTTAACTCTTAATTCCACAAACTATTCTTTATAGTCAAAATACTTCGAACAAATGAATTGATTCTCCTACTGTATTTTGTTTTTTGTAGCCATGTGTACTATATGAGTGGGCATGCATGGAAGGAAGGAGGCATTGATGCAACTGGTAGTGAACCTATACATTTTTTGTTTATTATTTGTTTGGCTGAAAATCATTGTTTACTACTTTTCAAGTGGTATGCTAATTTTTGAAATTATGGTTTCTTTGATCACTTTCTTTCAGCATTCACACAAGTTGATATAACGAGGTTAGATTTATAAGATGAATACATGACATTTCTTTTCTAAGTATACATGTACTTGGCTATTGTGTAGATTCAACTCCTTGTTTCACAATAAACAGTTTGTCTGATGAAAAATTGTATTTGCATTTTCCTTAAACTCTTTTGAGTAGATTTTGTATAGTGATACCATTTCCCTTGTTCATGTTTGTAGCAGGGGTGAAATGGACCAAATATATCCATCTGGATTTATTTTATATCCAAATTTACCTCGATATGGATAGAAATTCGAGATCTGACTAATATCTATATCCATATACATATCTGTCAAAGAAAAATGGATATAGATATCGGTAGATAACTATCTAATTCGTATCCAGATAATCAATTCTATTTGTAATCCTATTTAATTTTGTAGAGCATTTAAATAAATGACCACATTAACATGCTATTAACTTGATTTACCATCCACTTAGTATATCCTTTATTCTGTGATCATAAAGTTTAATTATCTGATTTATATCTATATTTAAATCCATATATGCAGTATCTGCTTTGCATCTATATTGTTTAAAATAAATATGGATGTGACTTTTTGCATCCGACTAGTATCTGTATCGGTATGCATCAAACAAAATAAATATGAATGTGAATATAGTGATACCCAATCCATATTTGATTCGGTTTAGCCTTAGTTTGTAGCCAAATGCCAGTGCATTTTAACCCTAGCTGGGCCCAACATGAGAAGAAATAACAGTAAGAGTCTATTTGGATATTCCTACAGGATTGGACTAAAATCATGTAGGATTCATGAATTGGGCCATCTATTTAAGCATAACCATGTATCAACTAAACACCACCCAGCCCAAGTCCTGTGGGAAGAAAGAAAAACCTCCATAAGTCCTTTTTTCCTTGATGCAGTCCAAAGGCTAGGACCTGGGTTAGGTCTGGACAAGCTCTAGAAAATACAAGCTAAATGGGCCAACATGCTCAATTCCTATAGGATTTTCAACCCAAGCCTCTAGGAATATCCAAATAGGCCCTAAACGCCTTTTTGGATAATCCTATTGGGTCCTTAGGATTAGACAAAAGATTTCTAGGGTAACAAAACATAAGGCCCGGCCCAGCCCTTGTACTAGATCTTTCCTAGACCATTCCTACAAGGAGGGAAAAAAAGACTTGCTGAGATGTTTTTTTCTCCTTATGGGATACGAACCGGCCCACTCCAAATCTATTCTGGGAATTTTATAAATATAGGGCTAGCCCAGATTGTAGTCCTGTGATTCTACTGGTTGTACTGACTCAATCCACAATCCTATAGGATTTTTAGCCCAATCCTATAGGAAAACCCAAATAGGCTCTAAGGTCTACTCAGATCATGGTTTACTTTGGCTTTAACAAAAACAAGGACTGAAGAATTGTGTGTTGGTGGCA
Source organism: Elaeis guineensis (assembly GCF_000442705.2). Classification (NCBI taxonomy): domain Eukaryota; kingdom Viridiplantae; phylum Streptophyta; class Magnoliopsida; order Arecales; family Arecaceae; genus Elaeis; species Elaeis guineensis. The sequence continues at coordinate 22,178,069 of NC_025996.2, forward strand.
CGTTCAACCTAGCACTCGCATAACATGTATCATGCTGTTCTACTTAGCTTGGCATGCATTGCCATGGGAATATGCTAAAGTACTCACATGTAGTCAGCACTATGCCAGCTATGAATGCCAAAAAGCACTAATAGGGTATACATGTTGTGCTGTGCCATGTTGACTGGGACTTTAGATTTGTGAACACAATATTGTGAAATAATAATGAAGTTTAAAACAGCCTTATCCTAACTGAGAAGAAGACATGAGATTGGCAACAAATATATTAGTTTGCTAAATTCTTAAAATGAAGCTTTCTTGAATTAGAGTTATGCTTGTAGCTAACCTCTTCAGTATGGGAAAAGGCTCGGGTGATGATAATGACAGCAAAACTAGCATGTAACATTGCTTTGGTAGGACTGCTTGAATGCAAATTCTCGACATGTATCCTCTGCATAATTTTTTACTTTTCTCTCTTGAATTCCCCATTTATTTTTATCATCCCTATTATTATATCTGCCACCATTTTCTTTCCTTTTTGCATTATCTTACTTGCTTACAGCATTGAACACGAAGGTTTTGTACATACATTTGGAATCCTTCCTTTGATGATCCATATAGAAAAAGGATTTTGCTACAAAAATTAAAGATGATGTAAACTTGCAGTGGTGAACAAGCATCCTTTATCTCCTACTCCAAGATAACTACTTTAGCATGCCAACCGTGCCAAACCAAATAGATAGAAAGTTTTAGTTTAGAAACTAAACATGAAAACTGAAGATAGCCATCATCAATACATCTTTTTAGAACTCTAGAGGTACCAATTCTATGTAAAATCCCAAATTGCATCATGAACAACTTGTAATTTCATATCGAAGACATCATGCCGATCACATCCTTACCTAAATCTGCTTTGATATTACAGCTTGAGATTCCTTCCTGACCATAACCCTCTAACTGCCTGAGCTGCTATCATCTTCCATTTTTTTGTTTTGTTTTGTTTTGTTTTGCTTCGTTTTGTTTTTGTTTTGTTTTTTGTGGCTTCTGTTTAGTTTTTACTTGAAGTGCAGCTCCTACATCTTGACTATCAAAAAAGGCATACTGATTTTCAATCTCAGGGCATACAAATCTCAATCTCTTATAGTTAGATGTTTCTCCTTTTTGAGAGAAGAATTGTGCCAAGCCCAATCAAATGCATTAAGGTGTATCTTTATGACTCTATGTGAATTGCCACCTACAAACATGAGAGCACATATGCTTTGACATTGGAGTGTCATTATTGATATGGTCATAGTAAGAAAAGGACCCAGGAAACTTGGATAAAGCAGCATGATTATTTTTCTTGCTTCTGTTTATCATTGTACAACATAATTATAGCTCACATATATTTTCATGCAATTGCATATACCATCCTTGTGCCTACAATTTGGAGGCATTATGTTTTCTTGTTAATGCATTAGAGTCTCCTGATGACATTGATAGCTTGAAATTAATTCTTCAAATTATAATCTGTTGTCAATATGAGGATTGTGGCCGAATTTTAATCATTTTATCTGTAGCTAGCTCAACGGTAACTTTGTCTTTTATGTTGTACATGGTTTAGGAGCTCTTATGGTCTTGACGCTGAAAGTCATTTCATGCACAATAAACTACAGTGATGGGCTACTGAGAGAAGAAGGTTTACGTGAAGCACAGACGAAAAACCGACTTCTCCATTGTCCCTCTATAATTGAATATTTTGGTTACTGCCTCTGTTGTGGCAGCCACTTTGCAGGACCAGTATATGAGATGAAGGATTATCTTGACTGGACAGAAAAGAAAGGGGTAGGTGTAATATGTCCTTTATGTCTCTATGAGGTCGAGTGGTAGATTCTTCTCTAATTTTATTCCCTGTTGGTTCATTATTTTGACTCACCCCGCCCCCCTTCTGCTTGTATAGATATGGGCTCGTTCTAAAGACAGACCATCACCATCTCCTTATCTTGCCACCTTGCGTGCTCTAATTCAAGCTGCCATATGTATGGCGATTTACTTATATTTTGTACCACAATATCCACTTTCACGGTTTAACGAGCCCATATATTATGAATGGGGATTCTGGAAACGGCTGCATTACCAATACATGTCTGGCTTTACTGCTCGTTGGAAGTATTATTTTATTTGGTCCATATCAGAAGCTTCGATCATCATATCTGGTCTGGGTTTCAGTGGGTGGTCAGATTCATCTCCTCCTAAACCACAGTGGGAACGTGCAAAAAATGTTGACATTCTTGGTGTTGAATTAGCAACCAGTGCAGTGCAGCTGCCGCTCGTGTGGAACATCCAAGTTAGCACCTGGCTACGCTATTGTGAGTTTCAACATTCAGCTTGCTTTGATATATGCATTTTCTTATTTCAGTCTCAGCTCCTTTAAGCTGAAGTCAATGTTGCTGAAGTGCATGTTTTCAAATCCCATGCTAGAAAGCCACATTTCAGCATTCTTGTGAGGTAATATGTATGCAAGCATGAGCATGGGTGTAATTTCTGGCATGATGTGTGCTTGCATGTGCGGTATTTGCTTCGTTAATCATGTGTGCCTGCATTTTACGGTCATGAGCATTAAGTTGATGCATATCAGCATGCAGCAATGGCTGTCAACATGCTAATGTGTTTGTTGCACTCTTGCATGCATGCATCTTTAATTAAGACAAAGGTTGCATATTTAATTCAATATGTTCTAAAGAACTTGGGTTTTCAGTAATAACATGACTACTTTGTCATCATTCAGAATATGTTATAAGTAGCTGCTGAAGGGCTATTGAATAATGTTTTTGAAGACTTGGACACTTTTGATTGGAGAATTGAAGGACTTATGCAGGGTCTATAGTCTTTATAAGAGTCCTGCACGTGGTAGATCTAGGCATCTCATGTGGTCTCTGTCCGTGTGTCTATTTTGACACATTGTGGGGGAAGCTGCGATGCTGCTCTAGACTGCTGGCCTTTATGGTGCAGCAATCAATGCTGGTTTTCATTTAAATTTCTAGATATGGGAACTCCATTAGTGAATTTACTATGTGCTTGTGCTAAATGGTTAATATCTCTTTATGATCTTTTTCTCTTTGTAATTCAGTGTTATATCCCAACTAATTCAAAGTGTCATGTTGTTTTAGATGTTTATGAAAGGCTTATTCAGAAAGGAAAGAAACCTGGATTCCTTCAGTTGCTGGCTACACAGACTGTTAGTGCTATTTGGCATGTGAGTGTTATACTCCCTTTCCACAAAACAAGTACCCTGCTGTGGTCCATGAAATGTAATACTCTAGCTGTTAGCTTGAAGTGCATCTTTTTAGCTAGATTTGAGGTAGGACATTGTAATTGAGTTTCTGATGAGCTTGTCTGTGAGAAGCAGGATAGGGGAGAACCAGTGGTATGTTTCGAGGTTCTTTACATGCTTAAAGATTTGCTGTTTCAATTCTTAATATTAGGCATAGTTAACTTTTCATCTTATGAGGTACTGTTGTTAAATCATAAGAAAATTAATGGATTCACAAGTCGTTCTAGACTTAAATTTCTAATGTTTGGTTATCATGCATTCTTGCAAGTTTGGATAATAAAGCTTATAGGGCTAATGGTGCTGATCAAGCTAATATAGTTTTGTTTTTGTCAGTCTAATCATTATTTCAAGTGCCTTGACTGCACCATTAACTGATCTTGAATTCTTCTGATACTGCATTTTGAGGAGATATAGAGGAGGAAAAAACACAGACAATTTTCTGTTATTATATGGTTTTATAACTGTAATTGTTGGAGATCAATTTTGCTTCTATTTATCCTAAACATTGCTGAATGCATCTTGTATTTTCTTCTATTGATCCAATTACAGGGATTATATCCTGGATACATCATTTTCTTTGTTCAGTCAGCATTAATGATCGCAGGTTCACGAGGTATATCTTCAAAGTTTGATTGCATTTTCATGGAAATATACACTTTTCCAGTTGTCCTTTCCTTTCAGTTCAATCCATAAAGAGGCTTATCCGATATTCTTTTACCTGATACTTTTCCTCTTGCCTTCCTTGTGTCTGAGCAGTTATATACAGATGGCAGCAGGCCGTTTCCCCAAACAATGCAATATTTAGAAAGATGCTTACATTTATCAATTTTGCATATACGCTGCTTGTCCTGAACTATTCCTGCATTGGTTTCCAGGTAAGCTTCTATCTGAATTTTCTCCTTTTTTTTTTTTAAAAAAACTTATTAAATACAAGTCAATTTTAAAAGTGTCTTTAGAAAGCTTTATTGTTTTAACCTTTTCATTTTTTAGATGTATTTTCTGCACTTCATTGTTTTTTCTTTGTTGTTTAATTTCTACATGCATTTTTTTGCAATTTAAACTCATCATCTTCCTGGACTGGTTAAAATCATTGATCATGTGGCTCGTGTTGGGGGTGGAAGAGTGAGAGATGAGGAATATAGGAGTTATGTAGTGATTTTAGTTTTTTAATTTTGTTCTATCTAGTTTTTTAATTCTTTTCTGGCTTCTGATTGAACAGTTGGAAGTTCTGCATTTTTGTCGTGGGATTTTTAGTTTGTGTTCCCAATGTTCATTTTCTATTGTTTTCTTTGTTGAAGGTACTAAGCATGAAGGAAACGCTGGCTTCCTACCAAAGTGTGTATTTTGTTGGCACCATCGTTCCCGTTGTATTGATTATACTGGGGTATATCATCAAACCAGCAAGATCTGTCAGGCCTAAAGCTCAGAAGAGCCAATAGTGCACCGAAGTGGTGTTTTATCCTTACCATTGGACAAAAAAGTGAAAGCAAGAGCTAGTGTGGCTGCCTCGATGACTCTTCTTCACGATTAACATATATGCACGCGCGTGTGTGAAGGGATCCTTTTCAATTGGCTTTTCTCCACTATTTCGTCTGATATTATATGGGCTCATTCTTTTAGCCGAGAGTACAGGAATTGTTGTTGAGGTTTTGACATTTGATTGCTGTGACTGATGGTTTCCATGTCTCAAATTCATAAGTGCCAATGTTAGATTTTTAGTGTGATTAGAAGATTTTGTTCACCCAAAAGAACATTTTCATCATGAAGGGAGCTGTCTTATTGCCGAACTTCTGGTTCTTTTTGTTGATACTGCATTTTTTATGCAGAAAAAAATTGATGCTAATTATTATTACATTATAAGGAAACTAGTTATTATGATTTGTTTTTTCGTTTACGGTAACAAGTCTGGTATTGGGTGACATTTCTTTTTGCTCGTTCTACGGGAGGTCAATTGACTGGGTATGTCTAGTTGAAAATTAAAATATGCTACATGTGTTGATACACTTGATTTAGAATCTTGCTCCTGTACCTCTTGTAGATAATTTTGTTACTTCTCCATGATATCTCTATTTCATATCATATTTCTCATTAAAGGCCCCTAAGATCCTTAGGAAGATATTCCTCGAATTTGATGGGGTACAAATAAAAGTCACCTTTAACAAAGCTTGATCAATTATCTATAAGTATGTTAAAGAAGACAGAGCCCTTGGTATGGGAAGAGGATTCAATTGATAGAATCAATGACATTGTTCGGGCTAGACAAGAGAACCAAGGGAATCCAAAAAAAAAAAAAGGGAACAGGGAATCCAAAAAAAAAAAGGGAACAATACTCATCCAATGGCAGAATAGAATCATTTCACGGAGTGGGAGAGTCTATCCCTCCCATTACAATTTTGTTCCTGTCCATTCTTTAAATATATGAAAAATTGAGAAAGCTATTTATCTTTTTAAATAATTATGAAACCCGATGCACTTACTTATCCTGTACTTATTAAATATGCGCACAAAAAAAAAAAAAATCATGGAATAGACTATTTGATCAACGCTAAAAGAATATCTATTCAAACGTTATCATCTCCATCGAATGAAGCAAAGAGATTAGGTTGAATCTAGATTGGACACAGATCGATTACCAGCATATCTATATTTATATTTATTTCGTCTGATGAATATAAATACGAATATGAATATTATTCAGATGCAAAAATTCATATCCATATTTGTTTTAAATGGATATGGATATAATTCAGATATTGGAAGTATAGATATAATTATGGATATAACTTAGATAATTAAACTTTATGATTAGATATTACTAGATAAATGATAAATTCAGTTAATATTATGTTTAGATAATTATATATTTTTTTAAAAAATTAATAAGTGTAAGATAAAATTATATAGGATTACATACAGATTCAGATATTTGGATATGAATCGGATAGTTATCTGTCCATATTCATATCAATTTTTTTTAAATGGATATGGATACATATATTAGTTAGATCTTTAAATTTCTATCTATATCCGTATTAGTTCAGATACAAATAATATATGGATAGATAATATCTATACCATTTTCACCCCTAGAAGAGGTGAAAGGAAAACTCTGAGAACATGTTAAAGGGTAAGCAAGGAAGGGAGAAAAAAAAGGATGATCAAGTTTGGGGGAGTCCGATGGCCGACTCTGCAACGTGCCCGGCTGATTATCAGAGGGGCCCGAATCTTCGCCCGACGCCACACAAATGGCCACCGACCTAGGGACGGTCGACTCCTCCGATCGCCGTACAGCTGCCAAAGACTGTCAGCCCTGACAGCGACATCCGGCACTGCCACCTATGGGCATTATCCCACCTAGGACATTGTCAACCCTAGTGATTTGACAGCCCCACGGCGACGTGACACTTTCACGGCGACTCTGACGGTCTACAGTGAGTTGACAATTCCTCAATTGTCCGCGTCATTACTGACGGCGCCATACCACACTCCACTATATATATATCGGGGAAGGCAACAGTACAGGGGCCTTCGAAGCAACAGGCTTGCTCCCTCTAACTCTCTCTTTCTCTCTCTCGATTGAGCTCCCTGTCTTCATTTCACTGTTGCGGCCAATCCCCTCATCGCCTGGTCGCCGGGAACGAGCGTCTGCAAAAAAGGAAGTCCACACAGACCGTGGTGGCTCCGACGGAGACCCTCCGACGGTCAAGTCAGAGAGGTGACTGGGCAACAGTGAAATGAAGACAGGGAGCTCAATCGAGAGAGAGAAAGAGAGAGTTAGAGGGAGCAAGCCTGTTGCTTCGAAGGCCCCTGCACTGTTGCCTTCCCCGATATATATATAGTGGAGTGTGGTATGGCGCCGTCATTAATGGTGCGGACAATTGAGGAATTGTCAACTCACTGTAGACCGTTAGAGTCACCGTGAAAGTGTCACGTCGCCGTGGGGCTGTCAAATCACTAGGGTTGACAATGCCCTAGGTGGGATAATGCCCATAGGTGGCAGTGCCGCATGTCGCTGTCAGGGCTGACAGTCTCTGGCAGCCGTACGGCGATCGGAGGAGTCGACCGTCCCTAGGTCGGTGGTCATTTGTGTGGCGTCGGGCGAAGATTCGGGCCCCTCTGATAATCAGCCGGGCACGTTGCGAGAGTCGGCCATCGGACTCCCCGGTTCTGACGGTCGGGAGAGTGGGAAAGGTCTGCCCGACCGACATATCCTCAGTCGGTAAAGGGTCGTTAATCGGCCGGTGATGGCGTCCGGTCGGTCGGTCGGTCGGTCGGTCGGTATCCCCCAATAGTTGCCCCCTCCACTTCTGAGTCGGACGGTGCGCTGGCCGATGCCTCCGTTTGGGCAGCAACGCAGGGCGAAAAGGAGTGGATTCATCGTATGCCACAACCCGACCGTACCGCGAGTCGATACGATGTCAGGTGTCTCATGAATGCCGTGCGATTCGCTGACATCAGACGTTACGTCGGTGTCAGGCGCCCCATCTTGTCGGCGTCAGATGTTACGTCGGGCGGTCGAGTGCCGGACGATTTGGTGTCAGGCGATCGGGTGCCGGCGCCTTTGGGGAACGCTAATCGCTGCCCAGCACCGATCCTAGGAGCGCGGGGCGCTGTCAGGCATCCCATCGGGAATGCGAATCGCCGCGAGCGATTAAATTCGGAACTGCGGTCCTCTTGCCACGTGTCGGAGGTGGTTGGGGCCGGCGTCCTTCGTATTAAATGAGGGCGGTGCGGCTTTCTCGGGATGGGCGCGCCGGACCATCGGGTTAAATGGAGGGCCCGGATGCCGCCACGTGTCACCCATCCGGGGGATCTAGATCGCGCGGGGTCATCTCGGCCGTCGAACGGCCCTATATATATAGGACCGCCTGCGCTCGAAGCCCCACCCTGAACAATTTGCTGCAGAGACTCTATCCGAGTGGTTCCTCCGTCGTCGCCGGCTGTTGCCTCCCCTTCCGGTCTCCTGGTGGTTCGTGATCCTTCCCTTCTTTCTTCTTCTTCTCCTTCTTCTTCTTCTTCTCCTTCTTTTTCTCCTTCTTCTTCTTTTTCGGCCTCGCCTTTCCTTCGGTTCTGGTGCGATGGCCGGAAATCCATCTCGGGGGCTCGGTCGGGAAATCCGACCGATGACCCTCGGTCGACTCCGGAAGTTGAGGTTTCCTCGCTTTCGGGGCCGAATGTTGATCGGCTTCGGGATAAGTATCGCATCCCGGAGCAGTTTCAACTCTCCACCCCAGGGGGTCGGCGGTCGGGTTAACAACCCTCCGCCGGGCCAATTGGCGCTGTACGTCGAAGATCTCCGCGCGGTCTTCGGCTTCCGATTCCGGAGTTCGTCCGGAATCTGTTGGATTATTACGGACTTTGTCCGACGCAACTGATGCCGAACTCCGTCCGACTAATAATCAGCTTCGCTTTGTTGTGTCAGCTTCTGCCGACCAACCCTCGCATCTTGCTCTTTCGGGCATTTTTTGTGCTCCGACCCCACCCTAAGGCCCGAGGGTGGTGGCTCTTCAACCCCCGAAGGGTCTTTCCTTCATCACTGGTCTTCCATCGTCCATCCACGGATGGAAGAACCAGTTTTTCTTCATCTCATCTTCTTCTCCCTGGGGCTTCCCTTCTCGCTGGGGCGTGCCCCGAACCGAAGCAAACGAGAACAGTCGGGTGGAGGCGGACGACCGGGAGGATTTCCACCGACTCAAGGACATATCGGTCCCAAAGCAGAGGGAGCTTGTTACCGAACAAGCTCTCTATGACGCTGGCCTGAGCTTGGTCTCCCGACTAGGTATCGCGCGATCCCTCAGTTCTCTTTTCATTCGGCCTTTATTCCGGTTCTTAGATTAATATTTCTGTCGGTATCGCAGGGACACCTCCGAGGATGCGGCCGACCGACGTCGAGATCCGGCAGTACGCAGCGAGGAAGAGGCCGGCATCGGGGGCAGGACCTTCGCGTCCACCAAAGAAGCCCACCCCAGCGCGCCGACCGTCAGGCGTCGGCGACCGACCAGTCGGAGCCGGTGATAGCACTCGCGGCTCCGCAGCGCAGCCGGAGGAGAGGCCGGCGGAGGAAGCGGCGGAAGGGACATCGGTGGTTTCGCCGGCAGGTGTGGCGCCGGATGATGTTCGGGAACCCGAATATCAACCGACGGCATCTGCAGCCGCAACGGGGGGTGCCGCGTCAAACTCGAGCATCCCTCTTTGCCGGTTCCGCCGGTCGGGGTGGCCGATCGGGGAAAGCCCCGATGGACCCCGTGGATGACACGAGGTCGGGGAGTCGCACTGTGCCGCCCAGCGCACAGTTCCCCGAAGGGGCGTCGGCGCTGGCCGACCACAACCTGGCCAGGAGGCTGTGCCAGGGGATCCTCCTCCCAGCCGACGTGGAGGTGCTAAGGTCTCGGCAAGTGACCGAGATGTTATCTTCGTTCTACCCGACCATGGTCGAGGTAAGTTCCGCTTCGCCTCCTCTTTCCTTAATACTTTCATTATTTTGCTTTCCTGACGAAACGTTCGCGTCGGCAGCTGATCTACACCATGTCGGAACTTGAAGCCGGGTACCGGAGGTTCGAAAACATCCGGGCGGCTTGGAAAGAAAGGGCGGCGGCGGCCGAAGCCGACCGGGCAATGCTGGTCGATCACCTGAAGCAGTCGACCGACCGGGAGGCAAAGTTGGTGGACGAGGTTTCTCGTCTCGGGTCCGAGCTAAAGTCGGCCCGGAAAGAAGCCAAACGCAAGGGTCGGACCGTGCACCGTCTACGGCGCGAGCGTGACGGCGTCGCCGCCGAACTCGAGGGCGAGCGCGAGCAGCTCCGGGTCAGCCTGGAGAAGCTCGCCAAAGCTGAGGAGGATCTGTCAATCGCCCAGGCCGACGCCGACATATCGAAGGCAGAGGCAGAGTCAGCAAGGACTCTCTCGGTCGGGCGGAAGAGGAAGCAAGGTCGGCGAAGGAGTCGGCAAGTCGGGCGGTGGACGACTTCCGCGCCACCGACCAGTACCGGGAGGAAATGTTGGAGTCCGGCTTTGCATCGTACCGGGTGGGGTACGAGGATGTCGGGATGCGGTCCAAGCCCTGTACCCGGAGCTGGATCTCAACGGTATCGTCCGCCGGGGGCCGAAGACCAAGTCACTGAAGAGATGGCCGATCCGTCATCGGGAGGCGTCGCCGTGGCGGGAGAGGCCATCCAGGGACAAGTGGCCGAAGGAGAGACGGTGCAACTCGTGTCCCGGCACCGACTGTCAGCCCCCCGCTGACCGACGATCCTGCTTCGGCCATCGACCCAGCGCCGATCGTGGTGGATACGTCGGTCATCCCCGATCTTCCGTCGGTCGAGGAGATTGACTCGGAAGGATGACCGGGCTTCGTCGTCTTTTATCCTTTTTGTTTTTTCTTTTTAGAACACACTTGTAACCGGGCTTCGGCCTGACTTTGTAAGCTTCCTTTGATCTTTAATGAAGTCACAGTTATAGGTTTAAACTTTTTTTCTTGTGTTGTAGAATGCATCCAAACACATAAGTCGCCAACCCATGTAGGTCGGTTAGGTTGTTCAGCGACTCATGCCGTCACGAAGGTAGGACATGTCTCGACTTCGGCTCGGCCTTCAATGGTCGAGGTCGAAAGTCGGGGGTCCTTCCTCCACCGTGTGTCGGGCGCGTTCGTTGAGTCGGAAGCCGACCGACCGTCGGATAAAGGTTCGGTAGTCAGGTCTTCTCCGACGCGTTCAATCGGATGTCATCCGACGTATTTAGTCGGCGGAACGCCGATAAGTCGGATCCCGATATCCTCGTGTCGGGTATCCATACTACGCCTCATGATATACGGTGGTAAGCCGAATATCTTCCGCGGTAGTATATCGGTGGTGAATCATGAATGCGACTGAGGTCGCATCGTGTGATAAACGGTGGCAAGCCGAATACCCTTCGATCGGCCATAGCTCGGTCGGTGAGTCGCGACGGCGGTCGCGTAGGCATTTGCCTTTCTTTGGTCGGGGCTCAATCGGTAAGTTAGCCGATGGTCTGGCCCGAAAGTTCGACCGTAGAAGGAGTGTCAACTCCATCGATATAGATATATCGATCCTTGTAAGAGTCCGACGTGTCACCGACGATGGGGCCGTCGGTTCCCGACGGATACCAAGTCCGGGTCGGGACGTCGGGACCCGCCGATCGTCAGTCGAAGAGTTGAAACTCCGAAATTTCAAACTGGATTTGCATTCCGAATGAACAAGCACAAAGTTCATGGGTGATACAACTTCAGGTTGTCGGTGTTCCATGTTCGGAGAATAGGTTTCCCTTCCAGAGTCTCCAGTCGGTAGGCCCTCGGTCCATAGGTGTCTGCGACCGCGTAGGGCCCTTCCCAGTTCGGAGCCAGCTTCCCTTGGTCCAGGGGCTTCGAAACCTCCGCCCTTCTCAGGACCAAGTCACCAGGCCTGAAGAGCTTTGGTCTGACTTTGGCGTTGTAATACCGGGCCACCTTCTGTCGGTATGAAGCCATGCGAAGTTGAGCCTCGTTTCGCAGTTCGGAGAGGAGGTCTAAGTCAGCCCTCCGACAATCGGAGTTGTCCGGCTCTTGATACCGCTCGACCCTGGTAGATGGCAGCCAATCTCGAGTGGGATCATCGCCTCCGTCCCATAGGCCAAACCGAAAGGCGACTCCCCGATCGGTACGCGGGGGGTCGTTCGGTAAGCCCACAGAACGGAGCCCAGCTCGTCGATCCAGAGTCCTTTGGCTTCGTTTAGTCGGGTTTTGAGCCCGTGTAGTATGGTCCGGTTGGTCACCTCGACTTCGCCATTGGACTGTGGGTGCCCGACCGAAGTCAGTCGGTGCTTGATGTGAAACCTTTGGCAGAAATCTCTGAAGTCTTGGTTGTCGAATTGCCGCCCATTGTCGGTGATGATAGTATGCGGCAACCCGAACCTGAAGATGATGGATTTTTGGACAAAGTCCTCCATCTTTCGTTCGATAATCTGCGCAGGGGTTCGGCCTCCACCCACTTGGTGAAGTAGTCGATGGCGACAACTATAAATTTTCTTTGACCCGTTGCTGGAGGAAAGGATCGAGAATGTCGACCCCCCACTGGGCGAAAGGCCATGGAGCGACAATGGGAGCGATTTGGCTGGCCGGTCGGTATTGCAAGTTAGCATACTTCTGGCAAGGTTCGCACCTCCGGACCAACTCAGCCGCGTCCTTCCTCATGGTGGGCCAGTAGTAACCCTGTCGCAGGACTTTGTAGGCTAGAGACTTGCCCCCAAGTGATTTTCGCAGATCCCTTCGTGCACTTCTCGGAGAGCATAGTCTGCGTCGGTCGGTCCCAAGCACCTAAGCAAGGGAAGGGAGAATGACCTTTTGTAGAGTCGGCCATCCATGAGCACATATTGGGAAGCCGACCATCGGAGCCGCTTGGCCTCCGTGGGATCTTCAGGACTGATTCGTCAGTCAGAAACCGAACAATCGGATCCATCCAGCTTGGTTCAGCTGCCAGCTGCAGTATTTCTTTGACCCGGTCGACACTCGACGCTCGAGGTTCTCCACGAACGTCCGACCCAAAGAGTCGAAAGCCGAAGTCGCCAGTCTGGAGAGTGCGTCGGCACGGGCGTTCTCCGACCTAGGGATGTGGGAAATTTCAAAATACCTGAGGGCGCTACGAGGTCCCTCACTTTCTGGAGATATTTGGCCATGGTCGGATCTCGCACCTCGAATTCACCTTTGACCTGCCCCACGATCAGCTGAGAATCGGAGAACGCCCGGAGGCTGTCGACGCCCAGCTCACTCGCCATCCTCAAGCCGGCGAGGAGCGCTTCGTACTCGGCTTGGTTATTGGAGGCTTTGAAGTCGAATCGAGGGCGTACTCGGTGACCACCCCATCCGAGTTGGTGAGCAGGAACCCAGCCCCGCTACCCTGAGCGTTTGAAGCTCCGTCGATGTGCAGTACCCAGGTGGAGACTGGGTCTAGCTCGGGGACCGCATCTCCTCCCGGGTCCGCAGCTCCTGACCCTTGGTCGGTGGTCGGGCACTCGACGACGAAGTCGGCCAGGACCTGAGCCTTCAAGGCAGGCCGCAGTCGGTACTGTATGTCGAACTCGCTGAGCTTCATCGCCCACTTCGTCATCGTCCCGATGTGTCCGGTCGGCGCAAGATCGCCCTCAGGGCTGGTTGGTGAGAACCACTATGGCATGAGCTTGAAGTATGGGCGGAGTCGTTCGCGGAGACGGTCAGGGCGAAAATCATCTTTTCCGTCTCCGAATATCGGACTTCAGCGTCGCGAAGCACTTTGCTGGTATAATAGATGGGCTGATGGGTTCGGCTCTCATTTTCTCGGACGAGCACCGAACTGACCGCCTCAGAGGAGGTGGCCAAATAGAGATACAAGTCTCCCCGACCTGCGTTTCACGAGCAGCGACGGGGAAGCCAAGTACTTCTTCAGATCTTCGAAGGATCGTTGGCACTCATCCGACCAAGAAAAACCCTTCGCCTGCCGCAAAGTTTTGAAAAACGGGAGGCACCTCTCAGCTGATCGAGAAATGAACCGGCTGAGAGCGACGAGTTTTTCGTTCAGCTGCTGGACCTCCCTCTTGGTGTTCGGATGACGCATGTTGATGATCGCCTTTATTTTCTCAGGTTGGCCTCGATCCCTCTCTGAGAAATGAGGAATCCGAGGAACTTCCCCGAGGTTATCCCGAAAGCGCACTTAGTCGGATTCAGCTTCATTCGATGTTGACGTAGAGTGGGAAGGCCTCTTCGAGGTCCTGAACGTGATCTGAAATCTGCGCACTTTTCACCAGCATGTCGTCCACATATACCTCCATGTTGCCCCGATCTGATCTTTAAAGACCTTATTGACAAGTCGTTGGTAGGTGGCGCCGGCGTTCTTCAGCCGAAGGGCATCACTCGATAACAGTAGAGGCCCTTGGGGGTCACGAAGGCAGTGTGCTCCTCGTCTTCAGGCGCCATCCGGATCTGGTTGTACCCGGCAAAGGCATCCATGAAGCTGAGCAGTCGAAAATCGGACGTCGCATCCACCAGCTGATCGATCTTTGAAAGTGGAAAACTATCTTTTGGACAGGCCCGATTCAGGTCGGTATAGTCGATGCAAATCCTCCATTTTCCGTTGGCTTTCTTAACCATGACAACATTGGCGAGCCAATCGGGATACGTGGCTTCTCTGATGAAGCCCGCCTCGAGCAGCTTGTCCACTTCCTCGTCGATGGCCCTCTGTCTTTCGGGAGCGAAGGACCTTTTCTTCTGCCTCACCGGCCTCATCGTCGGATCGATGTTGAGTCGGTGGGTTATTGTCTTCGGGGGGATGCCCGGCATATCTGCTGCCGACCAAGCAAATATGTCGCATTGGCCGTCAGCAGTTCCGTCAATCGTCGTCGTTCGGGGTCGGGCAGTTGAGACCCGACCCATACCTTTCGGTCGGGGTCTCCTGCGATCGGGATTGACACAAGTCATTCGGCCGGCGAGCCCCGTTCTTCCTCCGATCGTTGGTCTAGTTTGTCAATTGTCAGGGAGCCCCTCAACTCGTCGTTCTGAGTGGAGATCTGAAAGCATCGGCGAGCAAGCTGTTGGTCTCCGCGCATCTCCCTGACTCCGTTTCTAGTCGAAAATGGACCAAGAGATGGTACGTCGAGACAATCGCCTTGAGGGCGTTTAGTCCGGGTCTTCCGAGTATGGCGTTGTAGGCCGAGGGCACTTGGACGACCGCAAAAGTTAGGTGGACCGTGCTTTGTCGGGGTTCGGTGCCGGCCGTCATAGGCAGGGTAATTTCTCCTTCCGTCGTGACCGCGTCCCCAGCAAAGCCGATCAAGGGCATAGAGATCCTCTTAAGTCGGTCGGTTGATAGTTGCATCCGAGAGAAGGTCGAGTAAAACAAAATATTTGTCGAACTTCCATTATCTACAAAAATTCTTTTACATCATAGTTTGCTATTGTAGCCGAAACAACAACAGCGTCGTCGTGGGGAGTTTGGATGCCCCGAACATCTTCTTCTGTAAAAGTAATCGCGTCGTCCGGGCGCCGCTTCTTCGTGGGCTCCCCCTTAGCAGACGTCCCCGGGCCAAGTCGTTTGGAAATCATATTGATGACCCCGGCCGTCGGCTGATTGGTGGTTGCTTCCTCAGTCGGCTGGGGTCGTCGGTCGGCCACAGGTTGGGTCGGCGGGTTCCTCCAAAATTTACCGAGATACCCTCGGCAGATGAGTGCTTCGATCTCATCCTTAAGATGGATGCATTACTCGGTGTTGTGGTGTGGCCCTGGTGGAATCGGCAGTACTTCCGTCGGTCGAGATCTTTTGCCTTCAGAGGCGGAGGCCGTCGCAGGTATTCTTTCCTCTCGATCTCCATCAAAATCTGCGCACGGGGGGCAGAGAGAGGAGTGTAGGAATCAAACCTGGGGTGTGTCGGCCTTGGAGTCTGCCGTCGGGGCGACTTTTGGTTCTGTCGTGGTGTCGAGACCCGACCATCGGTCGGGGGCCTGCTGGGCTCAGCGGGGTCCCGACCCTTCCTTCGTTTTTCCTTCGGACCCTTGAACTCGGTTGAGCGTCGGTCGGAGGCCCCTTCGTCTGCGCGCATATACTTGTACGCGCGCTCCAGCAATTCGGCATATGTACGGGGAGGGTCTTGTCCAGGGAGTAGGTGAATCGGGATGCCCTCAGCCCCGTTTCATGGCTGAGATAGCCATGTCTTCGTTGAGGTCCCGGACCTCAAGCGTGGCCGTATTGAATCGCGCCACAAAGTGTCGGAGCGTCTCGTTTTCTCCCTGTTTGAGGGAGAAAAGGATGTCCGACGTTCGCGGCGGCTTCCGGCTGGTGCTGAAGTGAGCCACGAAAGAGTGCTCGAGCTGTTCGAAGGAGTGGATACTGCCCAATCGAAGATCGGAGTACCAGACCCTGGCAGCCTTGCGGAGTGTGGCGGGGAAGCCGATGCAAAAGAGAGCGTCGGTTGCCCCCTGAATCGTCATGAGAGCTTTATAGCTCTCCAGGTGGTCGATTGGGTCGGTGGAGCCGTCGTAGGGCTCCACATGCGGCATCTTGAACCGACCGGAGATCGGTTCGTCGAGAATGAGTCGGGAGAGAGGTTGGGCGGTCTGAAAGTCGATGTCGTTCGAAGACTTCTGCCCGTCCACCTACAACTGCGCAAGCCGACGGTCGATTTTTTCGAACCTGCGTTCATAGTCGTCCGTCCGTCGGTGCTGGGAGACCCCAGGAGTGGAGTCTCCGGAGGATTCCGAAAGGGAGGCGGACGGCGTCCGCGGTCGCTTCTCCTTCCTTACCCGTTCCAGCAGGGAAGGAGAGAGCTGCTGGGACTGACGGGCATCGCGCCGTGGCCGCCCCTCCTCCTCTCCGTGGGAGCGCTGCGGCGGGCGCTCGCGTGTAGACGACGGAGATCGGCGCGGGCGTCGGCGGCTGCTCCTAGAGGGCATCGGACGTGCCGCCGGTTGTTGCTGGAGGCTCTTGACCGCGTCCGTCAGCACGGTCATCTGCCATACGATTGCAGCGATCTGCGCCTCCATGGTCACCGCGGGTTGCGGAGAGCTGGGCTCCGTCGCGGAGGGTGACGGAGAGGCCTCTTTCCGGCGGAAAGAGCGCCTCGCCGACCCAGTGACCCTCGATCGTTGGGCTCTTGTCTTTGTCATTAGTATCTACTAGGCCTGGCTCCCCCCTACCTGGCGCGCCAATCTGTTGCGGCCAATCCCCTCGTCGCCTGGTCGCCGGGAACGAGCACCTGCAAAAAAGGAAGTCCACACAGACCGGTGGTGGCTCCGCGGAGACCTTCCGACGGTCAAGTCAGAGAGGTGACTGGGCAACAGTGAAATTAAGACAGGGAGCTCAATCGAGAGAGAGAAAGAGAGAGTTAGAGGGAGCAAGCCTGTTGCTTTGAAGGCCCCTGCACTGTTGCCTTCCCCGATATGTATATAGTGGAGTGTGGTATGGCGCCGTCATTAATGACGCGGACAATTGAGGAATTGTCAACTCACTGTAGACCGTCAGAGTCACCGTGAAAGTGTCACGTCGCCGTGGGGCTGTCAAATCACTAGGGTTGACAATGCCCTAGGTGGGATAATGCCCATAGGTGGCAGTGCCGCATGTCGCTGTCAGGGCTGACAGTCTCTGGCAGCTGTACGGCGATCGGAGGAGTCGATCGTCCCTAGGTCGGTGGCCATTTGTGTGGCGTCGGGCGAAGATTCGGGCTCCTCTGATAATCAGCCGGGCATGTTGCGAGAGTCGGCCATCGGACTCCCCGGTTCTGACGGTCGGGAGAGTGGGAAAGGTCTGTCCGACCGACATATCCTCAGTCGGTAAAGGGCCGTTAATCGGTCGGTGATGGCGTCCGATCGGTCGGTAGGTCGGTCGGTCGGTCGGTATCTCCCAACAGGGAACATGCACCGAATGGATGAGACAGTGTATCTTTTTGACGCTTAGACTGCTCGTCTAATGTGATATATGTTGAGATGTTGGTAAATTTCATGATCCTTTTTTGCTTGTTATATGTATATTTGGGCAATAGAGTTCTAAGCTTGGTGAAAGTTAGAGGTGCGTCCATTCTACCTTTCTGGGTTCACTTTATCTTTACGTCGGCCCATGTTGCTTTGCATGGCTTTGATAACGAGGCTAAACCTAGTTTTCAGTTTTTTGAAACTATTTTTCAATTTTTTAGACATATAAATTTTGAAAAAAAATTGATTTTCAAAATTTTTGAAAACCAAACCATCCATAATCATAGCCATGTATCTCCATCTTTGTCGCCACCGCTGTCACCATTTTCTTTGGCCTCTATTATCGCCTACCAACCATTAGCAAACACTGGCACCATTGTCATTAGTACTATCACCGCACCAAATCTTGGCCATTAATGTCATCTCAATCTTCAACCACTAAACACATTCAAAGTTATTATTAAGCTTCAATTTTTTTTTTTAGTTTTTAGTGGTTGAGTTTTAGTTTTTCTTAAAATAATCTGATTTTAATTTTAATGTTTAATTATGTAGAAAATCTTAAATATTTTAAAAAATTTTAATTGCATCATAAACTTTTATTTAGTACAATTAGATCATTGAACTTTCAAATTATTTTGATTAGGACTGTGGTTCTAATTTCTATTTGTTTATTATGATTAAGTTATCACATGATATCATGTGATCTGTTTATGTGGACATGGAAAAAAATTTTAGAAGTCTTCCACTCTCTTTTTCTCCTATTTTCTTTTATCTAGAATTTCTACCAGTGAGAAGACTAAAAAATCTTGTTCCTTAAAATCTTTATCCTCTCTCCTTTTCATCTTTTTAGAATAAAAGAAGAGATTTTATTTTTAAATTGGTAGAAGTCAAAGCTAATACAATTTTATCTCCTCCAATTAACCTCCTTTCACCCCAACTTTACCATTTCATTCACCTCTCATCAATAGGAGGAACTCTCTCCTTCAATTACCCAAGACCCCCTTCTTTCCTTTTTAATTAGCAATGCCTCTCTTTTTAAAGGTGTCTCAGGCCATCTCCCTAAGGCTAGAATGAAAGGCCACCTCCTCTCTTCCTTTTGTTTGTTTTTTTGATTTACTTTAGTTTTTGGCTGTTCTCCGTTAGCCTCTTCTCTATAGTTTATCTTATCATTTATGTTATTGTTGTGTTTATTTAGCAAAGAAGAGGAATGGTGGTGTTGAATTCAGATTCTTCAAGAGGGTTGAGTGCTTGCGAAAGAGATCAGATTTGTAAACTTTTCCCATCTTCTTTTTATTGATTTATTCTTTTTCTTCTTTTTTATCGATCTCTTATCATATAAGCAATTTGATGTTATATAAGCAAGCTGCATAGTAACTCCATTATGGAAAGACAACAGTAATTAGAGTCAAGGTTAAAATTAAAATAATTTAAAAATTTGATGATCTATTTATACTAAATAAAAATTTACGATAAAATAGAAAGTTTTTAAAAGATTTAAAATTTTTTGTATAATTAAATCTCATTTTTATGAGAATTGAAAAATAATATTTATTTTAACTATAATTTGTAATTTTTTTAGAATTGATATGTATATATTTTTTCTATTCTAAAGTTGTCTTTATTATCCCTTTAGTCTTTTAAAATAAAATATATTATAGGGAAGTTAATGTTAGATGGCATCATGTCGCTGGTCACCAATTCTCTTCCGTAAATGGCTATAAGAAGTATTTTTTTCTAGATCGTTGGATATTTTATTTTCAAACGTCATGTGCATTTATTCTAGATCATCGATTCTAATGGTGAGAGTTTTTTTTTTTAAAAAAAAAAAACTATCTTTCTTCTCCATCGATTCCCTGCCTTTCACGCGTATCTCACGTTTTCGAGTTGAGTATCTCGTGTGAAGGAGTGGGAGGTGAGCGATCGAAAAATAGAGAGAGAGTCTTATTAAAAAAAATATATTTTGTGCATCGCTCGTAGTAATTGGTTCACACTCAGAGTCAGTTGCAGTCTTACCGGCTTCATATAGGAGTCGATCACCGTAAATGATGCGTGCGGGGCTGCACCACGGGTGCACTGCCCTCGGTGCACAAAGTATTTCTCAAAAAAAGATATATATATATATAGAGAGAGAGAGATCCTTGGCGGCTGGTTCTCCGATTCAGACACGACGACAGCAGTTCCCTCTCCCCAAAAAGCAGCAGCGGAAGAAAGCAAAACCACCGCCGCTTCCTCATATTGTCGGAGACCAAGACTCCAACTCTCAACAGCAAGAGCTCGACCTCTCTGTCCTTCGTTTCACCCTCCAAAACCCCCTTCTGGCATCCCCTTTTGTTTCCCTCAAATTTATAAACTCGTGATGTCTTATGCTCACAGGGATTCCGAGTTTGGACGAGTCCTACCTGCCCAGATACATTGGGCTGGGCTTTGGCTCTCTCATCCTCCTCAACCACTTCCTCCCCTCCTCCAACGTCCGCGTCAACTCGTACGTCCAAGCTGTGACCTTTCCTCTTTGTCCCTGACATGTATGCCCACTTTTTCCTTTTGCCTGTTTCCAGAGATCTGAGGCTTTGGGTATTTGCTTGGTTGCCTTCTCGACCGCTCTTCCGTATCTAAAGGTGGAAGCTTTCGACCCTTTCTGCATTTCCTTCGTGCGTTTCTTTTATTTTTGGTCTGTTGCTTCTGGTTGCGATTTGAACTTGGGTTTCGGTCGCTGGAGGAACCGTGTTCTTATGAACAACTACATGGTGGATGATCATATGCGTGACTGGCGCGGAGATTCGATGAGCAAGTTGACATCTTAGTTAATGATCATGTGATGCTTGCGTGCTTGCAGAGTCGTTCCTTTTGGCAACGTTCTTTTTCTTCGCCCTCTTGGCTGCTATGTTCATTGCAAGGGGATATTCATTATCCGTCTATTTATTCGTTATGCTTTTATTCCTATGGAGGTCAGTAACATGTTAACTATAAATTCGACGTAGAACCTCCTCAGAGAACACCAAACATTGCCTTTTATTTTGGCTTTAATTCTTTAGAGAGGTTGGTTTTAACAGAATGAGAGGGGAAGCAAAGCTGTCAATGCTTCACGGTCTACACTAGGATGCTATGGAATTGGTTGGTTCTCATACAAGGACAGATGCATTCATATGCGGGACCGGAATGCTTTAGACATGACAGATAATTCCTATTGCAATGGTCATATGTACTGTGGAAGCTTGATGAGGGTGATTGGAAATGTGGGCTATAATGAATTGCTGTCAGATCATTCACGTTTTCATTTATCATTCATATTTTCACTTGTTTTTGTGACTTGTCAAATTACATTAGGAGCAAATTCTCTGATGAAGACTCGGAACTGCTAACCAGTTTTTTTTAAGTTATGTTTTGATCCAAAAGAGCTGAGCCATATTTAGTTTTACTTTTTGCTGAAAGGTAATGAAATTTGATTTTTTACACTTATAACTCAATTATGTTAACTGTACAAGATTGAGTTCATTATGTGTTTCTTTTGAAATATGAATAGATCTCCGCAGGTGGAAATTAGTTATCCATTTCAGAAAATAACCATTCTTTCTACATAGTTATGCAAACCACTGCATAAATGAGACAAGCATATGTGTCTTCTTTGTGATGCAGACTGATAATCAGTTCAATATTTTTCATGTGCAATAAACCTTTTCATTAGAGTACCTGATTATTCATTGTTACAGTCATAGTTTGGCTAAAAAAGATATTTGTAATGTCTGAAAACGTCTCAGTTACTCAGAAGGAAGATTTTGCTTGGGCATCATCTGTTTCTCTTGCACAATACGAACACCATATCTGTGATATCCTTCCAGACTCTCAAATGAATTGATAGGGTAAAAGTTGAAAAGAAAAAATGTATTTTATGGAAAAAAATATTCAAAACAATCTATGGTAAGCCAAGTCTGACCTGACTTAACTGGTGTGTTGGGACGATTGGTTTGTGAATTGGGATTAAAGACAATGCCATCCTAAGTGCAAATTCCATTTCTGGTTAAATGAACATGCATTTCATCCTAACTTGTATGCAATCCGAATTAGTAAAATAGGGCTATAAAATGATGCAATCCAACTGAACTCACCCTAAACCTGGCATGAGTTATAGTGTGCACTGGTTATGTAAACTTATTAAGATACAAACCAGCCTATAATCCAAATTATTTTTGGGTTGAATGTTCTATAATTGAGTTGGATTTCTTTTCATTTCAGGGGCAACAAAATTGTTGGTCAGGCTGGTTTTGGGTCTGCCAGAAACCCAAGCCAAGCTGCATTAGTTGCATGATTATTAAAATAACATATTCGCACTAGTCAGCAGCTGAGACATCACATTTCTGGAGGAATTGATTGGGGTTTAGATATTAATAGGGCCTAGAAAATAAAACTTGTAGTCCTGCCTCTTAACTATCATGATTGTAGAATTTATGAGTTCTGACACCAAAGATGACTTCTTATCCTGTATGAAATTGATGGAAAATTGATTTCACATTGGCAGAAAGTCATAAAAAAGACCCTAACTATGGTTAGTTTATTACTGACAGAAAACTTCTGTTTTTTGATTCTCTTTTCACCAGCTCGTAGCAATTGAGGATGTATTATGTGTATGTGATCACTGGAACGTGCCTGAAGATGTTTCAAAAGCTCACATAGTTGAATGGTTCAAAAGTCAGATTCAGCAAACAGGTTTCTTGATGACACATTATATTTTCCCAGAAAGCTAGATTCCGTTAAATTGTTTGCTTGCTATCTTTTCTGCAGGAGGGCACCTTAAATAGAGATTAGGGCTATATGGGTCATTTATAATATGTGTCCAAACCTTTCCAATGAGCTTTATGTGTATTGGAACCTTACCTCTATGTGAACTTGTGTTTGAATGTGCATGCTGTGCTTGTGTCTGATAATCCATGCATGCAGGCATACTTATGCACACTTGTGCATGAAGAAGGATGAGTAAGTCATCCTTAATTTGTTTGTCATTGGTGACTGAAATAATATGCTCATTTCGGTCAGTTTGCATCAGTTCTCAGCATGTGTTAACTAGAAAGCAAAGATGGATAATTTGGAAGTTTATATAACTCAAGTTTCTGTACAGGAATGTACAATATTGTTGCACCTGACTGGCCTTACAAAGATCCACAAACTTTTATCATACAAGCTGGATGCAATCTGGTTGTTGGGTATGCGGTCCTTTGTATTTCATCCAGTTTGCTGATAATAAAACACCAGCCCTCTTTTGGAAGGTAAGCCTTACGATGAACACGAATTCTAAACTTTATCAAGGAACATGGTTTATGACTGAAAATCTGGATGTAATAATGACCCTGGCTGAGAAACATTGTTAGATATGCTTGTTTCTTCCTTTTCTGGTAAAAACCACATAGATTTGTCAACAAAAGCCTATTGACACTTGCTTTCTGTAATCTGAATTTATTATTGTGTATTTATCATATGGCTCTTGCTGCATATGCTGTTATGTTCACATCAACTATGGACCTTTTCCCATGTTCCATACATTAATGTAGTTTTCTCACAATAAAGTCTTATTTTGCAAGTTACAGATTCTCAGCTCGGGAGGATGCTCCTAGATGGACTCTTTCACTCCTAGTACAACCAGTGCTCAACACATCTGTTCCAACTAATGATGTTACAAAAACGAATGAAGGGTTGTCCTGTTGGTTTCTAGTGCAGATTATGCTTACAGTGACAAAAATAGAGCTTGGATAAGAGCAGTTGCAAAAACAATTTCAAGGCCCCAATGCATCCAGAAATTTCTGAGGCATTGGATCTTCTCAATAAGAGCTTCAAATAATCAGTTTTCAGTTTGAGATAGCATTGTTTTTCCAAAGGGCTAGTATGATTTTTCTTAAAGTCTAATTATGAAAAGGAAAACACAAAGTTTTGTATCTTTGTATGTGCAGAACAAAAGGAAATCTAGATTGATATAGAAAAGAACTTTTTTGTTGCGAAGCTGCTGTTAATCCACTTGAAATTTGGAAATGCTTAATTAGTACTTTTGGTAATAGAAGAACTTAAAGAAGATTCTTTTAAGTTAATTATAATTTCCTATATGCTTATAAGATAGTCATAATCCTCTTATAGAGGTTGAAGTTAGCTTGAGTTTTAAATGGTGAGCTTACCTTGCTTAACTAGGTGACTAGAACCTCTCTTTAGTTAGTTACCAGTACCTTGTATAAGTTTAGGGTTGCATTAGATGTGATATGGTCTTGCATTAGTTATTTGAAGATTTTATATCATAAAATTAAAGATGAATGAGCTGCGGTTAAATTAATATGTGCATGTTTTCTGCTTATTTTCTTACTGTTCATCTCTTCCCCCTCTTCTCCCTTTATGTTCACCTTTCTTCCTCCACTTGTTGGCCTCCCTTCACCTTTCCTTTAACTTTCTTTCCATCTTATTTTTCTTTTCTCCATTTGTACTTCTGTTTTTCCTTTACGTTGTTTTCTTCTCTGTTTTTCTCTCGTCTTCCTTAACTATTTTCTTGTTTTCCATCATCAGCTGAATCTTGATTCTTCCATCTGTCATTCCTTTTTTTATTCTTTCATATATGTCAGGATTATATTCAAGTAATTTTCCTTTGCAATTACCATGAACTATTCTTCAGTAATTGCTCTTCATTTGCAGGACACAGATTTAGTGGAGCAGGAAAATCATCATTTGATTATTTTTAGTCTCTTTTTTTTTTTTTCAAAATTTTTTGGTTAGTAGGTGTGGGGGATGGGATGGATGAGCCAGCAGAGCATACACTATCATTCAACAGAAGTATAATCAACCACCACTGGAGCGTTATCTGCTAGATAACAATTAAATGCACTTAGGTAACTTTTTAGATTATATGTAAAGGTCCTTGATTATTTAGTTTATAGTCATTAATAGAACTTGGAAATGGTATAGATGATTTTGCAAACCCAGCCTTATACAGATGCGATGTACCTGCTTACAGAATCCTTAACCGGTTGAAAAGTTTTAGTAGCAACTGATATTTCCATACAAGCATGACTATTTTTTTCCCCCAAAGATGGGGAGGGCCAGGGACCCCCCATTGATTTCTTAAGCAAATGAAATCGAGGCATACAAACACCACTATAAAAGCTAAATCATGGAATATGGCTATTATGACTTGCTTGTCTGAGAATCTGCAAGTAAAACTCTCCTCCTCTAAATTCTTCCCTTACAGGTAATTTCTCCAAAGAAACTTGAGTCAAATTATGAGCAATTTTTGTCATTTTTACTTGTAAAGACTGGACCATTTTATAATTATGACTGATGGAATTTTCATTAAACATATTTTGCAGGTTGTGCATTGATCACAGTGGGGAATTTGGAGTCAATTTTTGGGTTGCCTGGTGCCCTGGCCAGTGGACAAATCAGTTTCCACACAAATCAGTTTCCACTCTATCCAACAAGGACATGAACCAGCAGGAATTCAATCTTCCCCAAATTTGAAAGCAAAATCAGTTGCTACAAGAATCTCTCCGAGCCTACCAGGTTCTGCGTAGGAGGTTTGCAATTAGAAGTTTGAAATGCCTACTCTCATGAAAATTAAGCAAAAACTGAACAACCAGTTACCTTCAGGCACACAATCTTTGGAATGGGCAAGATTAGGCCAGGCATAGCGTTCTGAACATCTGTGATATCATGTCGTAGGGATGAAAACCTGACCCCTTGCCTTGGCAAACACAATGGTCATTTAATTTGTCAAGCCACCAGCACCATCAGATATTATTTTCAAAAATTCAGGCAAGACATGGATTTCAGTTTGTATGAATGTGTCTGCTGTGATGTATCACCAACCAGCTCCTTGTAATTGAGAAAGATACTTGTGCTGGTGCTATATCTTATCGATATTCATTGTCACTCCTTGGCTTTATTCTGATTTATTGTTTTTGGCTGCATGTCTGGTGGAATGAAGTCTAAGCTTTCTTTCTCATGATATGCCCTCTAAGGCATTTTATATTGATGCAATGCTTTCAGAGGACTTCAATCCGGAAAAAAAAAAAGAAGAAGAAGAACAAGAAAAGTTGAAATGGATATAAAGAAAAACTTATAGTTTTAAGAAAGGTTTTTGATCACTCAGCAAATAGAGTAAGGACACCAACTTGTTCGGGGAGGTTTTTATGTTCGCTTTCTTATGTGGCTTTTAGATATTACTTTGCAGAAAAGAAAGTTCACAAAGCTATCTGCAGGATTTCTGTTGGACTCCGGCTGAAGTTGAGGAATTTCAAGCATTGCAAGCCAACAAATTACTTGCTGTAACAATTGCTAGTTCTGGTTGGTTACAATTTACGAATAGAATTTTCTAAGATCGGCGAGGAACATATAGCTGAGGTTGGACATTCATGCTTTGTACTATAGCTGGAAGGGCATAATGGAGCAAGAAAAATACCAGTCCTTTATACTTTGATCAGATATCATGTTCCTTGGTGAAGATAAAGCTGCAAGATATTCTCTATACTTACTGGAAGGTCCGTAGAAATATCCTCTCTGTTACACCTCTGACAGAGATCTGATAGACTGTCATCGATTTGGGTTACATCAGTCGATGGGAGTTTCTGCTAAAAAAAGGACAAATACTAAACGTAGATATTGTCAGGTACCACTTTGGAGAAAACAGTTCCACCTGCCAGATAGTAAGAGGGGATTGGTGTAAGCCACAAAAATTAATACAATGCATGTGGGTTCTCGAGCACCAAGTTGCCAAGCCAGTATGATGTGAGCTCAAGTAATTTTTGATATCCATCTATCAATGTCCAAAACCAATTTTTTCATGTTGTCCATCTTTCGCAAAAGCTAATGGAGCCATTTTCATCACATTGAGGTTCGCATTACAAAATCCCAAGCTTACCGGGCCCATTTTGGAAAGGTCATGCCCTACCCAACACTGTACGAGGGAGCCCAAAAACCCTCATTTGCTAGTGTGGGATTAAAAGATCATAACTAGCCGGATCCCCTTCTCACTCATCTCCACTGCTACTTTTGCGGTATGTTTGGTTGGGATGAAGTGGCCTCTCGAATGAAAATGAGAATTACTTTTCGTTCCAGCTATTTAGTTAGGAGGAGTGTTATTCTAATTCCAAGGAAATAGGAATACTCCAATCCTCTAAAATCTAATACATTGCGGAATAAGGTCATTTCAATGTTGGATTTGACTCTTAATGTGACTTAATTATAGGACTGATAAAATATAATCCGATCTGCCAATCCGATCCGTATTTGATCCGTCATAAATATATTTGGGTTTAAGCTAAACGGATTTGGATCATAAATGGATCGACCCATTTAACCCGTTTAATAATTGGGTCGGATTTGGATTTTGGATATCTGACTCGTTTAACCAGTTTAATATTCAGATCGGGTAGAGTCAGATAACCTATTTAATCTTTTTAACCTATTTCTGATTCATTTAACTCGATCTGTTTAACCTGTTTAACCCATTTAAGATCTGTTTAACCTGTTTAAAATCTGTTTAACCTATTTCTGATCCATTTAATCCAACCTGTTTAATCTGTTTAACCCGTTTAACCTAATTTGACCTATTTAACAAACATATTAAACGGGTTGGATTAGGTTATCTGTTTAATAAATAGATCGGGTTCAGGTTTGAATTTTTGACCTGTTTAATAAACAGATCGGATTTGGGTTGACGATTTTCTGACCCGACCTGTTTATGACTCGACTCGATCCGATTGCCATCCCTACCTAGTTATTCCTTAGTCAAGTATAACTCATTGGGTCAACCATATATACTGAATCAATTATAGTAAGCCCAATTAATTAAAGAGATCTATTCCTAATCAGATTATACTAGAGTCAACTTTAATTAGAGTTAATCTTATGATAGGAGAAGATAAGTATAGATATAAATATAAAAGTGACCTGATCCCTTACTCAAACTCTCAAAAAGGTGTGAACTATTCTCCACGTTAAGGAGAAGGGTGAGGAGAGAGAAGATTAAACGCCCTATGAAAGAAGACCAAATATCTTGTGGACTACGTGATTATCATATTGGATAGACGATGATGCAAGGTATGATCTTCAAAATTTTTTATATTTTTACATGAACATAGGAGCATGATCTAGGCATAACAGATTAAAGATTATCAACATGTGGTATTAGAGCCACGGTTTCATACTTCATGTTCATATAAAAATTTTTGATAAATTTTGACTTATTTTTAAAATATTATAATCAAAGTTTTTGTATTTGCCAAATTAAATCAAGACTTAAGAAATTAAATAATAGTTTTCTTAATTTTTTAAAAATAAATATAAAAGGAGGGTTTGGGTCGACCGTAGAGGCCTACCCGAGCCATCCGACGAATGGGGTAGCAGCCATGGTTGCTGTCATGCTGGCAGCGAATTGCCACCGGGGGGGGCTATTGCTTGCCAATGGCAGCGGTAGTGGGGATCTACTGCCACATGCGGTGTCCTCATGCAGCTGCGGAAACCACATGCCGGCAGCGAATCGCCACCGGGTGGGGGGGCTATTGCTTGCCAATGGCAGCGGTGGTGGGGATCTACTGCCACATGCGGTGTCCTCATGCAGCTGCGGAAACCATGGCTTCTATTGCTTTAGTGGGACACGACGGATCTTCTACTGCCCCCCAGCAATGTCGGTAGTCCATTGTCCTCGTTGCTCTCTTCTCCAACGACTGGGGTGAATAAGGGCGGCCGTTCAGTCGCCCGTGCGGTGCGGGAGAGGCCCCAAGTAGGGCTTCTTGCGATCAAGGCTTGAAGAAAAGGGTATCGGGTTTTGATTCCTAATGGATCTAAATCTGAATCCATTCTGTTTTAGGTTCCACCTTTTATGGCATTCAGGTTTTGGATTTTTGAGTTTAATCCATTAAGATTTCGGATTAAGCCCAAACCCGATCCAAATATAAAATTATTTTAAATTATTTTGCAAATAACATCTTAAAGAATATTTTATTACAAAAAGGTCGCTGTCGTTTTCGAACACACTCTGTTTCAAAGTAATTATTTTATAGAAAACCTCTTTTTCTATCTGGGATTTGTGGTTAAATCTTTTATTATTAAAATTTTGATAAAATCACTGTAACTTGCTTATTTTTCATCTGATTTGAATGATTTTTTAACTGTTGGACTCGTGATGGCTTGAGGAACATTTTGATTCAATTTTTTATAATGATAAAATATTTAAATAATTTATAGATTATTTATTTGATAATTTCACTCACTATTGCATTATTCAAGTATGTTTTCGTATCGCCCTAAAGGGTTTGGAGTGCTTTATTGATCTTAGGTAGTTGAGTTATTGAGGGCTAATAATTTTCTCTCTTATTATAATTTAAAATTATATAAAGGTATGTTTATTATAGTTGACCCAAAGATGACTATAATTAAATATAAAATTAACAAGAATAGATTGACTAACTTGAATTGCATAAAGATGAAAAGTTCTACACCCAAAGATGAGAATAACCTTGGATTTTTGTAATTGAAGTTAGTTAAACCACTAAAAGAATAGCTAATATGATAAATCACAGTTTAAACATAAATTATGTATTCATGCCATAATTCATTGTTGGTTATGAAAATTTTCATATTTATGATTTATGGAGTGCATGCTTTGGCATTAATTATGATATTTAGATTTATAATTAAATTAGTTGCGATACTTATTATATGCTATGATTCATGTCTAAAGGTATTTTATAGTTGTATAATAAGTGTTATTAGTAAAATTTTATTTTAGAATCTACATTATGATGATAATTATAAGCATGATCTTTTGTTTACAGCTTTTACTCCTACTTCACTCTCATCACATCTATTTAACATTCTCACATTGAATGGATCTAATTATTTTGATTGGCACGAGTAGCTTCTTATTGTCCTAGGATACCTAGACTTAGATTTGATTGTTCGTAAGCCTCAGCGTGTTCCACTTTCATTAGTTCTTTAGATCAGAAAGAATTATCTGAAAAATGGGAGCATTCTAATAGATTGCCTCTTATGATTATTAAGATCTCTATAGCAAAGGATATTAGGAGATCTATTTCTGATAATGAATTGGCCTCTAGGTATCTTTTCTCTGTAGAATAATAGTTTACCAAATCAAATAAAGTTTTAGCTATTATCCTAATGAAAAAATTAACCTCCATGAAATATGATGAAATTTTTGGAGTGCAAAAGCACATTATGGATATGTGTGATATAGCTAAAAAATTGAATGGCTTAGGAACAACAGTATCTGAAAAATTTTTTATTCAGTCTATTCTCAATTCTCTTCCATCTCAGTTTATCTAATTTAAAATTTACTACAATATATATAAGGAATTATGGTTAATGAATGAACTCATCTCCCAATATATGTAAGAGGAAGAGAGATTAAAAAAGGAAGGGGTCCCAATTGTTTACGTGGTTTCATAGGAGCATCTTAAAAGAAAGAAAGTAAAGAAAAAAAATTGAGCAATCCATCAAAGAAAAGTTCTCATAAATTAAAATATTTTTTCTATAATAAGAAGAGACATATCAAGAAGGATTGTGAGAAAAGAAGAAAATGATTCAAAAAGAAGGGTATCCCCTTATCACTTGTTTATTTGAAACTATTTTGTTGATATTCTTTCTAATACTTGGTGGATTGATTCGGATGCTACAATTTATGTTTCTAATTCATTGTAAGGATTTTTTTCAAGTCAGAAGTCAAATGACAGAGAACAGTGGATCTTTATGAAGAATTGGATGAAGTTCAAGATCATTTCAGTTGGAACCTGTAGACTTATTATAGACATCAGATTCAAATTATATCTACATGATGTCTTTTATGTTCCTTCAGTATTTAGAAATTTAGTTTCTTTATCAAAGCTTGATTTAGAAGGTTTTTCATTTATTTTTATGAATTCAAATTTTAAATTGATGAAAAATTTTATTTTGATTGGTATTAAAATATTATGTAATAGATTATATAAAATAAATTTAGATTTTTTTTATATAATTTTTACTTATTTTGAATATCAATATCAAAATGGAATGTGATATTGTAAATGAGAGTTCTTCAATATTGTAGCATAGACGATTAAGTCACATATTAAAAGAAAAGATGATTAGATTGGTTAAGAAAAGTATTTTATCAAATCTAGATTTTAATAATTTTGATATGTATGCATAGATTACATTAAAAAAAAATAAATTAAAAGTCATAAAAAGCATGCCATAAGAAGTCAAAAACTTTTAGAATTAATATATATCGATATTTATAGCTATTTTCATCTTATTTTGGAGGGCAAAGATATTTTATCACTTTTATTGATGATTTTTTATGCTATGATTATATTTTTCTGTTACATAAAAAGTCTGAAACTTTGAAAGCCTTTAAAATGTATAAAATTAAAGTAAAAAATCAATTGGATAGAAAAACTAAGGTTGTGAGTTTTGATAGGGAGGGTGAATACTACGATAGATATGATAAATCTGACCGTAATCCTGAATCTTTTATCAAATTTTTTAAACTGCATGGCATTGTAACACATTACACTGCCAAAAAATCTCCAACAAAATGGTGTAATTGAAAGACATAATTGCACCTTGATAGTAGAGAACTCAAGAGCTTAAAGGCGCTTTAGAGAGCTTACCCATGCTTACAAAGACTGTTGCCTTACCCCGTTTTATAGTAGAATGTGGTATGGTCCCACCATTAATGGTGCAGACAACTGGAGATTGTCAAATCATCGGAAGCTGTCAAATCGACGTGGGTTATCAGGTCATTAACCTATATCCTTAGCAGGACAACATCTCACGACGGTCGTACAGTATGTCCTTGGCAGGAGAACAACCCATAGCGGTTGTACGGCATTTGGACGGGCTGACCGACTGTATGTCGGTATTCGGCTGTCGGGTCATCGGGTGGTGATTCAGAGACACCGTCGGCTGATCTGGTGCCTTGTGAAAATCGAACGTCGGCTGCTATCCCCGACAGTGAGTAAGTGATATGGGTTAGGCCGCTCGATCGGTCGGAAACAGTATGGGTCTGTTCAGTCGGCATACCTTCGGTCGGATATTGTCGGCAGCCATTGTCGGTAGTCATTGTTGGAGTCGTTGTCGGAGTCGTCTGTCGGTCCGGTGGGTAGAGTTGGATGTCGGTCGGTCCGATCCGAGGATAAGTCGGCGTACGGAGATCAGTCGGTATATCCCAACAGTTGCCCCCCCACTCCTGAGTCCGATGTCGTGTTGGCCCGCCTGAACACGTGGACGATGGCCTCGGGCGAAAGGAGTGATTTTCTATCATGTCATGCCCTGACTCTGGCGACCATACCAATGGATGATCCGGTGTCAGACGTCTCATTGGGAACGCAAACTACCGTCGGTTTATTAACTTTGAGATGTGATTTTTCCGTCACGTGTCAGGGGGCTATTGGGTCGGAATCGCTCATGCGGATGGAGGCGACGTGGCTCGATCTGGGGCAGGTGCGTCGAACCATCAGACTGAGGAAGGATCCAGGCGTTGCCACGTGTCGACATCCGAAAAATCCTCGTTCGTCATACTTTCATCTCGACCATCGAAGGGCCTTATGTATATGCGGCCACTTACATCCAAAACTTCACTTTTTGCTGCTCTGTTTCTGGCACTGAGGCTCTATCGAGTTGTCTTCCAGTTTCAGGTAGTCATTTTCATCCTCCTTCGAAAGCTCTTCTCGAAGTTTTTTCATTCTTGTCTCCTTGCATCCTTTCTTCTTTGGCATTTTTCTTTTTGTTCTCCTTTTTCGGACTAGCGTTATGGCTAGAACCTCTCCTTAAGGAAGTCAGTCGGGGAACCCGACCGACGATTCCCAATCGACCTCGGAGGTGGAGGCTTCTTCACTTTCGAGACCGAATGTCGAACGGCTTAGGGAGCAGTACGGTATCCCGGAGCAGTTCGAACTCTTCGCCCTTGGGGCTGAGGGTCGGGTTAAGAATCTGCCTCCGGGCCAGGTGGCCTTTTATGTCGAGGACCTTCGGGCAGGTCTTCGCTTTTCGATTCCGGAGTTCGTCCCGAACGTTTTGGATTATTATGGGCTTTGCCCGGTGCAACTGGCGCCGAACTCAGTCCGGTTGATAATCAGTTTTGCTTTGTTGTGTCAGATTTTACCGATCTTTCCCCGCATCTCTCTCTTTCGGGCGTTCTTCATCCTCTGACCCTACCCGAAAGTCCGAGGGTGGTGGTTCTTCAATTCTGGGAAGGGTCATTCGTTCATTACCGATCTTCCATCGTCGATCCACGGGTGGAAGAACTATTTTTTCTTTGCTTCTTCTCCGCTACCTTGGGGGTTTCCTTCTTGCTGGGGCGACCCTCAGACTCAGCCGAACGAAAACAGTCGGGTGGAGGCTGGAGATCGAGAGGACTTTCACTGACTGAAGATGTGTCGGTGCCAAAGCAGAGAGAGCTCGTCACCGAGCAAGCTCTGTATGACGCCGGCCAGAGTTTGGTTCTCCGCTTAGGTACTGTTCGGTCTGTCGGTCATTTTTTAGTTTTTTCATCTGTCTTCGGACTTGTGCTAATCCTTTGTTGAAATTGCAGGCATGCCGCCGAGAGTAAGATTGACAGACGCCGACATTCGGCAACATGCGGCGAGGAAGAGACCGACGTCTGGAGCCGAACCTTCGTGGCCCCCCAAAAGGCCTCAGACATCATCCCTAGCCGACGTTGCGACGGCGGCAGCGCAGTCCGACCTCGAACGGTCGTCGGGCTTTGAACCGATCATCGCCCTGTCGATGCCGGCGGTGCCACCCGAGGCACCATTCGAGGAAGGGGCGACAGAGGGGGCAACCGAAGGAGTGTCGGCTCCCCCGCCTATGGAAGAGGTTCGGGCCAAAGCACGTGAGCCCGAACGACCTGCGGCGGCTCCCGTCGCACCCTCGGGAGGAACTCAGCCGAGTTCAAGTTTTTCGTCTCTCTCCAATCTTCGGGTCTGGGCGACAGATCGGGGGAAGGCTTCGATAGCACCGGCGGACGACTCTAGGTCGGCGGGCCGCATCGCATCGTCCGACGTTCGGATCCCCGAGGGAGCATCGGTTTTGGCCAACCTCGACTTGACCAGGAGGTTGTGTCAGGCAACCATTCTCCCGACCGACCGGGAGCTCATGAGGAGTCGGTCGGTGACCGAGATGCTTTCTTCCTTTTATCCGACCATGATCCAAGTGAGCTCTTCTTCTTCTTCTTTCTTCATTATTATTTTCGTCATTTCATTTTTCTGACGACCGGCCTTCTACTTGCAGCTGATCTATAATATGTCCGAGCTGGAGGTCAGGTACCGGAGGTTCGACGATGTCCGGACGGCCTGGAAGAATAGGGCCGAAACCGCCGAAGCTGAGAAGGCGATGCTGGTGGACCAGCTGAAGTTGTCGATCGATCGTGAGGGTAGGCTCGAGGAGGAGATCTCCCGACTCACCAATGGCCTAGCCGCCTCGGAGGCCGAACTTCAGTCGGCTCGCGAGCAGGTCCAGCACAAGATCCGCTCCATTCACCGACTGCGGCGTGAGCGGGATGGCTGCATCAGGGAGCTCGAGGCCGAATGCGAACAGCTTCGGGTTAGCCTGGAGAACCTGGCTAAGGCCGAGAAAAATTTATCCTCCGTCCAAGCCGACGCCGACATAGCGAAGGCGGAGGCTGAGTCGGCCAAAGAGGCACTGAGCCGGGTGGTGGAGGACTTTCATGGCTCGGACGAGTACCGGGAGGAGCTTCTCGAGAGCGGCTTCGCCTCCTATCGGATGGGGTACGAGGATGCTCGGGATGCAATTCAGAGTCTGCACCCGGAGCTTGACCTGAGCAGCATCATCCTTCCAGGGTCGGAGGACCAAGCCACAGAGAAGGAAGCCGACCCTGGGCCGGTGGAGCGAGCTGCCGAAGGTGAGGTGGCTCCAACCTCTAGCCCCACTCCGACCCGAGTGGGTACACCGGTTGCTCCCGAACTATCCCCGGTGCAAGAAGTCGACTCCAACGAATAGTCGGAGTGTCTGCTCCCTTATCTTTATATTCTCTTGTTTTTGTTTTGTCTTTGATATTTGTAATCGGACTTCGGTCCAATTTTGTAAGTCACTTAAATGAAATCAAAGACTTTTCAAATTTTTTCTGCTTGCGGTTCAAAGTGTTTGACTTGCCGAGCCATCCCTGAGAGTATAGGTTGTAGCTCCGACATACCTCGTTAGGACGTTCGGTAGGATCCAGCGTAGCCGATCAAAGTAGTCAGTGGCGTGCGCCGTGCTAAGGACAGTGCAAGCCCCGATCGCAGGCCGGCGTCCTGACTGTCGTACAGGTTGCATAGGATCCGATGGTCGAGAGTCGTCATGACTGTAGGTCGAGTGTGCACGTTGGGTCGGATGTCGGTCAATCCCCGAATGTGGCATGTCGACACGATCATCCCGTAGAGTCTGATAGTCGAGTAGCGTCCGACGTATTCGGATAGAATAACGTTGACAAGTCAAATATCCGTTGTCCGGTCCTTGGTCGGGCGTGCACGTCAACACGATCATTCCGTAGAGTCTGATAGTCGAGTAGCGTCCGATGTATTCGAATAGGATAACGATGACAAGTCGAATATCCGTTGTCCGGCCCTTGGTCGGGCGTGCACGTCGGGATGTATGATAAACGATGGCAAGCCGAATATTCTTTGATCGATCGTGACCAAGTCGGTATGTCGCGAGTGCGACTGCGGTCGTCTTGGCGTTTTATCCTTCTTAGTCGAAGCTAAGTTGGCAAGTTAGCCAGCCACGTTGGTCGAGGCCCTTTGCCTTTAGAGGCGGAGGCCGTCGTAGATATTCTGTCCCTTCGATCTCCATCGTAGATTCTGATAGTCGAGTAGTGTCCGATGCATTCGGATAGGATAACGATGACAAGTCGAATATCCATTGTCCGGTCTTTGGTCGGACGTACACGTCGGGACGTATGATAAATGGTGGCAAGCCGAATATCCTTCGACCGGTCGTGACCAAGTCGGTATGTCGCGAGTGCGACCGCGGTCATCTTGACATTTTGCCCTTCTTAGTCGAAGCTAAGTCGGCAAGTTAGCCAGCCGCGTTGCTCGAGAGTCGACTGTGGAAGGAGCGTGGCTTCAACTTAGAGAGGTTTCATCGCCAGCGCTGGCCTTCCGTTAGTGTAGACAGAACGATCCTCGTGGGAGCCCGATGTGTCGTCGGCGATCGAGCCATCAGTTCGGCAATCGACGATTGAGCCATAGATTCGACGATCGACGATTGAGTCATAGATTCGACGATCGATGATCGAGCCGTAAATTCGGTGATCGAGCCGTCGGTTCGATGATTGATGATCGAGGTATAGATTCAACGATCGACGATCGAATCGTAGATTCGACGATCGAGCCATCGGTTCGACGATCGACGATCGAGGCGTAGATTCGACAATCGACGATCGGACTGCGTTGGTCGAGGCCCTTTGTCTTTAGAGGCGGAGACCGTCGTAGATATTTTGCTCATTCGATCTCCATTAGGATCTGTGCACGAGGAGCGGAGAGAGGGATGTAGGAGTCATACCTGCGATGCGTCGGTCTCGGACTCCATCGTCGGAGCGAGACCTGTCTATCGGTGGGGGGGCCTGCTGGGTTCAGCAGGAGCCCGATTTTTCTTTCGCTTCTCTTTCTGGCCCGTGCCCTCGGTCAGACGTTGGTCGGAAGCTCCTTCGTCTGTGTGCATGTATTTATACGCGCACTCCAGTAACTCGACATACATCCGGGGGAGGGTCTTGTCCAAGAAATATATGAATCGGGACCCCCTTAGCCCCCTCTTCATGGCCGAGATAGCCATGTCTTCGTTGAGGTCCCAAATCTTAAGTGTGGCTGCGTTGAATCAGGCCGCAAAGTATCGGAGTGTCTCATTTTCTCCCTGCTTGAGGGAGAAAAGGCTGTCCGAGGTTTGTGACGGCTTCCGGCTGGTACTGAAATGGGCCACGAAAGAATGCTCGAGCTGCACGAAGGAGTGGATACCTTCTGAGCAAAGACTGGAGTACCAGGCCCTGGCAGCTTTACGAAGCGTGGCGGAGAAGTCGATGCAGAGGAGGGCATCAGTTGCCCCTTGAATTGTCATAAGAGCCTTGTAGCTCTCCGGATGGTCAAGTGGGTCGGTGGAGCCGTCATAAGGCTCCATATGAGGTATCTTGAATCGACTAGGGATCGATTCATCGAGGATAAATCGAGAAAGAGGTTGGGTGGTCCGAAAGTCGACGTCGTTCGAAGACTTCTAACCATCCGCCTGGAGCTAGGCAAACCGACGGTCGATTTCTTCGAACTTACGTTCGTAGTCGTCCAACCGTCGATGTTGAGAAATCTCAGGGGTCGAACCTCCTGTGAATTTGAAAGTGAGGCGGACGGTGTCCGCGGCCGCTTCTCCTTCCTCGCTCGCTCCAGCTGGGAAGGAGAGGGACGTCGAGATCGGTGGGTGTCGCACCGTGGCCGCCTCCCTCTTTCTCGGTGGGAGTGCTGAGATGGCTGCTCTTGAGGAGGAGACGAAAGTTGACACGGGCATCGGCGGCTGCTTCTGGACGGTATCGGGTGCGCCGCCGGTTGTTCCGCCGGTGGTTGCGGCAACTGAGTCAGTTGTTGTTGGAGGTTTTTGACCGCGTCCGTCAGAACGGTTATTTGCCGCACGATCGCTGCTATCTGCGCCTCCGTGGTCACCACTAGATGCGGAGAGCTGGGTTCCGCTATGGAGGGTAAAGGAGGGGCCTCTTTCCGGTGGGAAGAGTGCCTCGCCAATTCGATAGCTCTCGATCGCTGATCCCTGATTTCATCATTTCGAGAGATTTTTCAAGCTCTATGTAGCTCGTTGTCTTACTTCTGTCGACCCCCTACTTGGCGCGTCAAATCTGTTGCGGCCAATCCCCCCGTCGTCCGATCGTCGGGGTCGCGCACCTGCAAGAAAAGTCTTCACTGACCGGAGATGCCTCCGGCGAGGACCCTCCGACGGTCAAGTCAGAGAGGAGACTAGGTAACAGTGGAACTCAGCGAGAGAGAGAGAGCTAGAGAGCTCAAGAGCTTAAAGGCGCTTTAGAGAGCTTATCCATGCTTACCAAGACCGTTGCCTTACCCCGTTTTATAGTAGAATGCGGTATGGTCCCGCCATTAATGGTGCAGACAACTGAAAAGTTGTCGAATCGCTGGAGCTGTCAAATCGGCATGGGTTGTCAGGTCATTAACCCATGTCCTTAGCAGGACAACGCCCCACGGCGGTCGTACACATGTTCTTGGCAGGAGAACAGCCTATAGCGGTTGTACGGCATTTGGACGGGCTGGCCGACTGTATGTCGGTATTCGACTGCCGGATCGTCGGTGGTGACTCGGAGACACCGTCGGCTGATCTGATGCCTTGTGAAAATCGGACGTCGGCTGTCACCTCCGACAGTGAGTCGATGATATGGGTTCGACCGCTCGACTGGTCGGGAACAGTATGGATCTGTTCGACTGATGTACCTTCGACTGGATATTGTTGGCAGTCATTATCGGCAGTCATTGTCGGAGTCATTGTCGGAGTCGTCCGTCGGTCTGGTGGGTAGAGTCGGACGTCGGTCGGTCCATCTGAGAATAAATCGACGTATGGAGATCAGTCGATATATCCCAACACAACCAAAGATGCTTTTAGAATAAAACACCACCTCCCATATTGATAATCTCTCAAGGGCCCTCGCTTCTTGGTGTTGTTGAACTTATAACCACCAGGACCAGTCTTAGTAAATTCTCTGTCTAACATCAAAATTTAAAGTCCACATGGATTTTATATTTTGTTTTATTTTATTTTACATGTGGGCAAGTTGCAAGTTATATGTTTTTTTTTCTAAACATGTCAATGTTTGAATTTGAAATTGTGTCCTCGTTAGAATATTTATGCTGGATCAATGCTGTGAGAATGGAGCAGCTTTACCTGCCTTCCAATACTCAGACTCAGTCCACGCCCCTTCGCCGACAGGCGGGCTAGCGAAAGGGCGGGGAGTTCGAAGGTTGTTAAAAGTGGGTGCATTAAGAATATCTCACGAAAATTAGGAATATAGACGCTTTTTTTTTTTTTTTTTAAGATGATGTAAGAATTGCATAACATAGAAGGTGATACAGTTATGCGTCGGTGGGCAAACAGGGCTCTGCATTGCACTTTACCGGAGGCTTCAGGTTGGTGTCTTCCCTTTCACTATTGCAATTTGCAACTTGTTGCTACTTGCCAGAGGCGTTCATGGTCATGGTCATAGGGACATATTTAGACTGTATAAATAGTATTTTATAGCTGATGTACTGATCTAGAAAAGGAAATAAAAAGAGATAATATAGAAACGTATCATTTGGAAAGAGGGAAGAAGCAAATTATATCTCAAGGCGGAGAGATAATGGAGACAAATGATTACTCATGAAGGTGACTTAGCAAACAAAATGGAGTTACATTAGTGGAATTGCATAAGGAATTAATATATGTGAAATCGTAAAATTTTGTACATGATTGTTCAAAACGAAGAAAAAACAACAAGAAGTCTATTCAGTTCACTTATTTCTAGAAAAATAAAAACAATAAGGAGACTCTTTTATGCTTGGTTCCTCAAGAGCATGGGCCACCTTGTCATTGTTTATGCTTCTCAAGTTGGGAGGCCAATCTGTCAGCGGAATATGTTTCAGTATGAGTAGCCAATAACCATCGCAGAATCCTTTTATATACATGTCCACTTGGCATGTTTAAGCCACTTCTTGCCTTCAAAGTTAGAATATATGGAAATGATCCACGTAAATTGTGGAACTGTAACCACAAGTAAGCCATCAAACAGCACTCATATATTCACATAAAAGAGCATATAAATTATTCAAGCGGACGCCCGACTCGAACGCAACAAAACGTGCGGAAGAATTTGATATAGAATTTGCTTGTCTCGTGCGCGCTCGCGGAGAGAGAGATGACTTTGGTGTTGAAAGGCGCTGACATTGGGTAGCGAAGTCAACTCTCGAGCCATGTTCCTGTGTCGGAGGTTGGAAGCCATCTAAAGGCCGGGCTCCGTTAATCTATGAAGCTCTGGGCAATTCACGTTCCTATTGCCATTTAAATATACATGGGGAGTTTAAAGGCTACATGCAATGACTTGAGGTACTTGTTTAAAGGAGATCTAGACCTTTTTTAACTCTGCCTGTTGGATGCTGATGAGGCAAATCATCCCTATTTATTTACTCTAATTAATTCTCTCAAAAAAAATTCTCTCATTAAAGTTTGTTTTTCACCCAAATCTAGGTTGATGTAATAATATGGTAAAGGTTGTTAGTGTAAATAGTGGTCAGTGACTCATATTTTATATTCCATAAGCATATCAAAGGGAAAGAAAACTATGGGCTCGTTTGATCGGCAGGGAGAACTTTTCCTCGTTTAAATATTTTTTTTGAAAATCTAATGCTTAGGTATATGATATCTAAAAAAATAATTTTTAAATATTTGGTTGGCTACAAGAAAGTAACATATTTTAGAATGATGTATATTTGATTGAGTATTTATTTTTTTTAAAAAATTGTATAAAATGCTTGTTATGCTCTTAATAAAAAAAAAAAAGATCTTATCTTATTCTATTTAAAAGCTTAGGACCTTTTCTTTTAAGAATAAAAAATTTATCTAAAAATCTATATTTTTCTAGATAAGTATTTTTTAGATAATATTTAGATAGAAAAATAATTTATCTATATTATTTTATACATTAAAAAATAATTTAAAAAATTGTTATTCATATTCTTTTGCATTATAAGTTTTTAGATAAGTTGCTAAGATCTATCCATATTTTTCATAATATTTTTTATTATATAAATATTATTATATATAATAATATAATATAATATATTATTATATTATTATATTATGATCTTATATTATAATATTTATTATAATATTATAACATAATATTCTATATTTATATTATAATATACTATATTAAAATATAATATAGTATATTATATTATTATAATATATTATATAAATATTATATTATATTATAAGGCTAAGGATATATTAGGAATGAATCAAAAAGATTATTTTTTTAGTTGATGAAAAAATAATTTAGCCATCTTTTAATGGATAAGATTTTTTTTATTTTATAGATAAATACTATCCATTGAAAAATAGCTTATTTATCTTAAAAAGTATAAGAATATGAATAAGTTGATCAATGAGAAAGTTAACCAACTTTTTCATAATATTTATCCATAAAAAAAAGACTCTTAAGGACATATTTAGAGCAAAAGTATCTGAATTTTTAGCTAGTGAGAATTGAACTTTCTCATGTTCCACATCAATTTTTCTTTCACATGAGAATCTTATTCCTATAGAAATACTATTTTTCTATTTTTTTTTTTGAAAACTCCAACTAAACATAAGATGTTTCTCTATTTTTCTATTAACCACACTTTCTCTTTTTTGCTTCTCACGAAGCAAACGAATTCTATAACTTTAGCCTATTAGTAGTGAGTGTTCTCTCTCTCCTTTTTTTTTGTCTTTTGCTCAAATAATTAGCAAAAGATCCTATTGAGGTATTCATGCTTTCTAACATCAAAAATCAGATGCTTGGGGCCATCATGTAAGTAGCTTTGTATTCCAATCTTCTCATGATAATAGGCTATGCTTGGATGTATGATATGTATGTAACTAACGCTCAACCTACTGCAACGTCATCACATTAATACACGAGTATTGAGATATATGTGTGCAACTCTTTTCATTTCTTTTTTGAAATCTCCTTAATTCCTATTTATTTGGTAGGAGCAATATAGTGTAGTTGGTAAGTAAGAGTATATTATAAGTGATATAATTCATAAATCCAAAAAATTGAAATTAATCTAATTATTTTATTAAAATATATGCAGAAAAAATTAGATGATTTAAATGCTTTAAAACTATAAGTCAAATCAAAACACAATATTGCATCATCAAAATTATTTGTTGTATATCCATTTGATGAATAAATAAAAGAGCTCAAATTATCGATGTAGATTCTATCCAATTCAGACATCATAGATGATGATAAATGCTATAAATTTTTATTTATTGTTACAACTGATATTTAATCTTGATCTTTTATACTATCTTGATTTTTTTTGTATTTTCCACCCTCCATTTTAGGTAATATAAACTCCTTGAAAACTCGCTTCATTCCGGTGTAGGCTATGAATCAAGGAGGTTGTAGTGTCATGCTTTTAAAAAAAATATTTATCATTTTTAGATATCCAAAAAATTATATGGGTTAGCATTGAAAAGAAACTTTGCGTCTTGACCGATAGAAAATTATATTTAAATGGACTAAAATTTTGGATCTACCTATGTTATTGCTCTTCGAATCCTCATCTAATAGTTGAGCAAAAATGGAATCTTGATAGTTGATTAAAGTAAATTACATAGAGGATGATGGAGATCATACGAGATGGGTGGATCAAAACTTTTGATCCACCCTAATTAGCAGTAAAGCACTTTACAAAAAAGTGCACAGATTCATTTTTATTTTTATTTTTATTTTATTTTCTAAGATTGCGATGAGTCAATCTTCACCTTTCTAACTTATAAACAGTGATTCCTTTAATTCTCAAACTTTCTAGCCATCTATTTTAAGCCAGACCCATCTTAGCAATAAAGTGGTCGGCAGTCTAATAACAAATCTCACAACAAACACAACAAATTCGTATCCCCTTTGTTAATTGCATCATGTGTTGGATAAGTCCTGGCTAAAGCTTGTTAGCCGGCGAATAAGATCTTCATACAAAAGTATATACGATCTTGTTATCATGTATCGAGAATCCCGGCGTAGTGCTCTCAGCCTCTCACCCTTACCTAACGCCAACGCACCCTCCATCTTTCTTTTTGTTAGTCGAATCATCCACCGTGCGGCATTCCTTTCTCATGATGCTCCGTCGTCATCAAAGGCCGTCCAATTAATGTGTATTCGAAAATGGAGGGCTCGTGCGGTAATTCTCCGACCCAAACCGTGGTCCTTTTGTTGGCGTGTCCAAATCGATGGGCTGTCAGCAGCTTGCGAACTCTGAAGCAACGACAACAGCCGAGGCAGCTTGGGCTCACCGCAACCCCCAATAGCCTCTAACGGACGGCCATCATATCCCCACAGGTTTTACGAATGGATTGTGATTGGTGGACCTCAGGTGACTCCGATCGCTTTAATACGACCTCCAAACTACACCAAATGCTAACAGCTCCCCCTCATCTGCCACTACCTATCACTTGCAAGATAATCGGTTTTTTTTTTTTTTTTTTTTTTTTTTTTTGTAACAATTTCAAGATCATCGTTGGATTGGTGGAGATGTCCTCTTATGTGTCAAATCCATATTATTTTAGTCGCTATTGGTCTCGAGTCGGGTGCAACCTGAACTGGTTGAGCACTGTGCATCTTGCTTGGTGCTAAAGTCCCACCTACATTAGTTTTTTTATATATTTATAATTTTATTTGTGGTGCTAACATTATTTGGATTGTTTGTTGGCACCCACATCTTCACCTCTTTATTCCATGAAGTTTCTGTATGGGACCATATTATCTTGTGCTTCCTCAAATAGCATTTTTCCTGCCATATGGGTAAGAAGATAATATTTGATTCTATTTAGAGTTGGACATCAAAAAATAGGACGAGCATAGAGTGGAAAGAGAAAATTAGCCTCTTCTGAGCTTTAAAAAAAAAAACTGCCTTATTTATTGGCTGTATTGGATAACTCAACTAAGTCAAATAAACTACAACCAAAATATTTTTTTTACTTAGATGATATATCATGAATGGTCGAAGAACCTTTTTCATTCTCGATGTGTCATAAGGTTGGAAGATTTTTAGCATCAATTTTGGAGAACGAGAGGCGAAGCTACTTCTAGGGATATTTCTAGCATCAATTTCTCGTAGTTTGGGAGTTTACGAGAACGGTCACCGACACCTTCTCTAGGTTCGGCTCGGCAGAGATGCTAGCCTGTTTTCTGACCAGCGGGAATGATATAAAAAATAAAGAATAAACTGGACAGAGAAAAAACATGCATGAAACTGACCAAATCGGCTGCTTTAAAAAGCCCAACACCATATGCTTCATCCGTACCAAAACATTATTATAAACCCCAAGTTATTACGGCTACACAAGTTAGAAAGACGACAAACCGGAGGGTAAAAACCACGTACCTAATTATCACCTCCTTTCTCGAGCACCACACATAATAATCGCGATGTCATCAGTGGTCTTGCCCTCACTTAATTTCCAATAATACCTGCCAACTGAACCGTCCCCAAAGTCGGTAATGATATGGAAGAAACTGTATTCCACTTCCCATCATCTAACCATCATTTATTCAATACCTTCTTTTTTTTTTGTTTTTTTTTTTCCCCATGTCGTAGTGCACTTAACGCCACAAGAATCAATTAAAAATATTAATGTTGGCCTAATTAATGATTAACCTAGAATCGTATATCTTATATTAATAAGCATGAAGAGAAGGGGCCTTGTCTCCAATCGGGCCCCGGGCCCACCCTACCGGTTTCTATACATTATTTATGCAAATATACGGGTGGGCTACACCGTCCCTTCCCGACGGCGCAGCCGAGATAGACGGCTCAGTGATGGCCACGGTGTCCAGGCAGCGGGCCCGATGGACGCCTGACAGTGGAAGTCGGTGGACGTCCAGCGATGCTGACGGCGTTTCGGAATGCGACAAAACGGCAGCCGCGTCCGAAAACGGCGGGGCCCACCCGAGGGTCAAATGGCGGACGGCATGTGCGCGGTAACGTCCGTTCTCCGGACGTTTCCTTCTCCGTCTTTTATCGCTCGGCCTTTCGGGCCAGCGGACGAGAAACGGAAAATAGGGGCTGCGAGTTTGCGAGTGACTTTACGATTCGTGTCGTATGCGGGAGATCGGTGTTGGTAGCAATCGTAAAGTGCAGTGTTTTGGGTGACCTGTCGTCCGGTTGCGTCCACCTTTTCTAACAGCCAGCCGTGTCTCCGCGGTGACGGACGTGTCCTCCGGCGGATGAGAGGAGTCCACGGTCAAATTCCCAGTCAGAGATGTTAACTTAATCACAAAACCGCCACGGTCTACAGGCGCGGTGAATCATCTTGGATGGCATAACCGTAAATTGCTTGAATTGGAAGATAAGTTATAGAAAAACCGGATCAAGAAAGGGACAAGAGGTGGGAGGTAGGACGAAGAACGGGTCGGGGAAGGTAAACAGATGG
The DNA here is from genome assembly GCF_000442705.2 of Elaeis guineensis. Classification (NCBI taxonomy): domain Eukaryota; kingdom Viridiplantae; phylum Streptophyta; class Magnoliopsida; order Arecales; family Arecaceae; genus Elaeis; species Elaeis guineensis. The sequence continues at coordinate 22,222,975 of NC_025996.2, forward strand.
CAAAGGAAAAGTTAGAAGAAAAGAAACGGGAACAAAGAGAGCTTTGACATAGAAAGAGTGGAACCTAAGTTTGCACTTGGCCTTAAAGCAGCATACGTGGACTTTGAAAGTCGTGAGACGCATCCCACCGTTCTCAACCTACTGACTGTCGGTTGCTTGAGCTTCTCGTGGAAGCTTCACGGTATTGAGTGGCTAGAAGAAGCATTCCTTTCTTGTTCTTTTATCTTTCTTTTCTAATTTTTTTTAACCTTTTTCCAATTGTAGCGGACGATGGAAGTTTTGCTCTTTTAATTATCTTAGCTTTTTGAGTCATGATTTGGTTTAAACGTAAGGTTGGTTTACTTTGACTGTACTTTCTCAACAGTTAAATTCCATTTCTTTCTTTTTGTGTGCTTCCTCTATGTGTTGTATTTATTTATTTTTTTTATATAGTCGGCTAGCGTCAGCCGGTGTTGCTCCTCCCCTCTCCTCCACTTTCTTATTTTCTTTCCTTCCACCCTCCACCATCCACCATTTCCTGGCGTTTGTTTTCGCAACAAGAAAGAGGAATAAAAACATATAAGGCAACTCCTACAACCCAATTATTCTCCACCACCACCCCATTCTTTCTTCTGAGTTCTTCTATTCGATATTTTCCTCCAACTCGGTGTCGTGAAAACATCCGAGCGTTTTCTCCAGCAAAACGCCGTTGGATTCTGTAATGGAGGCGGCGGAATGATCTGATCTCGCGTGAGATCTGATCCCCCTCTAAAATTGGTAAAAACGTAGGAGACAGATAGGGTCGGTACGTCTGAGAAGATGATGCCGATGAGGAGGAAGGGGGCGTCGCCGGCGAACGCGAAGGCGGCCTTCGTCCCGCTCAACGAATCCCCGATCGCCTCGGTGGACGAGTGGGAGGTCCGGCCCGGTGGGATGCTGGTCCAGAAGCGAGACCCCGACTCCGTCCCCGCCCCCGCCCCTACGATTCGCGTCCGCGTCAAGTACGGCGCCGTCTACCATGAGATCTATCTCAGCTCCCAAACCACCTTCGGTAACCCCAAAATCCGAAATCTTTCTATATATATATCCCCTGTTATTCGTAATTAAATCAATCTCTTATCGATGAATTGGAGCAGGGGAATTGAAGAAGCTGCTGTCGCCGAGGACCGGGCTGCATCCAGAGGACCAGAAACTGATATACAAGGGCAAGGTGAGAAGCTCCAAAGCCTATCTGGACCTCTCCGGCGTGAAGGACGGTTCCAAGATGGTGGTGGTGGAGGACGCGGCCGCGCAGGCTAAGCGCTTCCTGGAGACGCGCCGCCAGGCCAAGATCGACAAGTCCTCCAAATCCATCTCTCAGATCGGTCTCGATGTCGACAAACTCGCCTCCGAGGTCACCCACATTCGCATCGACAACAACATTCTCCAGACCATTAGTCCAATGCATAATTCTTACGAATGTCTCTTCTCGATCGCATTCAGGTATCTGCATTGGAGACGGTCATATCCAAAGGTGGCAGAGTCCCGGAGAAAGATGTGGTGAACCTCATCGAGCTGTTCATGACTCAGTTGGTCAAACTGGATGGCGTCGTCGCCGACGGCGATCTGAAGCTGCAGAAAAGAATGCAGGTTAATTTCGATCGCATATCGATCGAACCATGAAGAATTCTCCCCTGTGATGCTTCGATTTTTCTTTTTTTTTCAAGCAAAATTGCTAAGGGTGTTCATTGTTCGGGATGGGTTGCAGGAGAGGAGAATGCAGAGGTATGTGGAGACTCTGGACGTGCTCAAGATCAAGAACGCGATGCCGAGGGCGGCCAATGAGCAAATGCTGGAACGGCAGCCGCAGAAGCAGCAACCGCCGGCGAAGAAGCGAGCGCCGCCGTCGGTGGTGGTGACGACGAAATGGGAGGCGTTTGATTCGCTGTTCTCGCCGACCGCCGCCTCGACGGCAACCTCGACCGCCACCACGGCCTCCGGCAGCTCCACCGTGTCGTCATCCGCTTCCGCTCCCGCCCCAAAGCTCGATTGGGAATTATTTTGAGGACAGATAGATAGATAGGAATAATCTGGTTAGGAGAACTTTGCCCGGTGTCAGGTGGGTGGACGGTGTCGTATATGCTTGGGTTTGGTTGGTCTCCATTTCTTTTCTTCTATTTAAAAAAAATACTTTTTTGTTCTTTTAGTTTTATTTCATAAGAAAAGGCCTCCTCTACAATTCGTTCATTTGTGTATATCTAGAATGTAGAGGAGGTTCTGGTCTGTAAAACTCCTCTATTGGGATCCATGTTAGAAATAAATGGGTTTATGTTATGATAGAAAGCTCTAAGCCCCACTCAAGGAGAAAAAGTTAGTGCCAAACTATAAAATATTTATTAGGCTTGCAATTAAATTTTGGCGGAGAGGTTAAAAGATAGGGATTTTAGTGTTTTTGTATCCCTTTATTTTATAATGCTCAGGACATATTTGGTGGGAGATAACATTGCATGGAAAAATATATTCTGGAGAGAGAGAGTATAATAAATAATCAATCCGGAAACAAAAGATAAAATAAGTACAATCATGAGGATGGTATTTTCTTTCTCATACTACATTACACAATAAAGATGATATCTAGTTAACGAAAATGTCTCCAACTATGATTATGTATTTTTTCTTTACTCGCTCGTTTATCAAGTGGAGGTTATCTTTGCTTGATGAAAATATCCTCATGGTGGTATTTTGTTTCTCATGCTATGGTACATAATGAAGATAATATCTATTTAATGAAAATATCTCCAACTATGATTATATATTTATTTTTACTCGTTCGTTCGATAATCAAGTGGAGGTTATATCTGCTCGAGGAAAATGCCCCTATGGTGGCATTTCCTTTCTCATGCTACATTACACATTGAAGATAATATCTACTTAATGAAAATTCTCCAATTATGATTATGTATTTATTTTTGTTTGCTTGATTATCAAGAGGAGGTTGTATTTGCTTGACGAAAATGCCCCCATGTTGTTATTTTCTTTCCCATACTACATTACACAATGAAGATAATAACAAAAATGTTCCAAACTATGATTATGCATTTATTTTTTTACTCGGTCATATCACTAAGTGGAGGTTATCTTTGCTTCACGAAAATGCCCCCAACTATGATTATGAATTATGTCGATAGGCATGATTAGCTATGATAAAGCTTTTAAACTATAACTATAGATTGCGATTAGCCTTAGCGATGGCCAAGTATATTCCTCGTTTCTATTGAGTCTTGTATTCGATCATATTTTAAATATTTAGCAACAAAGTATATAGCACAAGTAGTTTGCTATTGTACTAATTGACCGATTAAATATTTCTTAAACATACAATATTGGTGTTTATATGGTAGATCTTAATCTGTTTATTTATTATCAATAAATAATTGTGAGCTATTTCATTCATGTGTAGATGCAAATCAGCTAGTAGCTTGCTTTTGTGTAAACTGTTGTTCAACTGATCATGTTGCGAACATAGTTTTTCTTTGCAAAATGAAAGAATGGCAGCATTTTCCCCTTTCAATTAATTCCTCTCATTGGGACACCATGGTGTGGATATTCTTTAGCCAATCCTATCATAAGATTACTCTCCAGAAACAACATATGGGGCAATGTAGATTTTATATTAAATATCTAATATTAAGTTGGAAAGGATCCATGTTATATCTAGACAATTCCTTAAGTTGGGTGCAAAGGATCTATTTATGTTGAGGCCTGCATACTTATGCAAGGCAAGTACAAGTTGTCTAATGCATTGGGCACAAGAAAAAGGAGAGGGTCATGTTCCTCATATTATAAATTGAATGAAATATTCATAATTTTTTCAAAAATATTATTAAAAATTTGGCCATATCCTCATAAAAGACATCTTCAACCAAGCATAGTATTTTTTTCGGCATTATTCTACAAATTTTTTTTTACCAAGCAAATATAGAAAAATTATTTTTTTTATAATTTTTTTAAATAAATGATTCTAAAAAATTATCAGATTAGTAGATAATCTGAATTATCCCAACTAAACAAGCACTTAAAGTGCTTTTATCCAAATGGCTTAAGATTTTTTAATAAAAATTTGTGCTAATCGATCTTTTTTTTTGGTAAATGGCATAAATCAAATCATTCAATACATTTGACGGAATAAGCAAACAGAATATTTGAGAATCTCACAATGTAGTCCTAGTCTTATTGATCCGGTCACATAATATTTTTTTAGCAGGAATATTTATTTGCCAATCCTTTTTTTTTTTTTCGAGCACGATGATAATCATAATTAGCAGTCCATGGGGGAGAGATACCTTGCTGTCTAATGTGGTGGGTTAGAAGACATTTGGTTAGAGGGAAAATGAAGATCCTCCGTGTGATGATGTAAAATTTTAGTGGATGCATGGGGTGGGGGATTGCGTGCGGAAAAGAGCAATTATGAGTAGGTGGATTTGGGAATTGCAGGGCACTGTTTTAGGTGCCGCAGAATGAGGTAGTGCTTTTCATTACCTTGTTTAGTTGTTTTCCTACCATATCTTGTGTGGCCCAAAAAAGCGTTCCGCAAAGCTTGTTATTCAGTGATCCAACTCATATCTTTGCAATTATTCTCTAGTTTCGGATGGCCTCTCGGGCTAATACAAAGCATCGAAAGCAGGTAAGAACACACACAAAGAGAGAGAGAGAGCAGGAGAAGAACAGAAATTTACAACAAAAACTAAATTTCGTCGCAAACCTTAGTGTGATAAGGATGAACTTTGAGATTGATGTAAAATCTGATGGTGAACTCAAGTATATTTTAATAACTATGCCCCTTGAATGTTATCGGTGAAGCAAGACTAATCAGCAATACACTTCCACAAAGAAAGCATATTTGGTTGGAGAAAATTGAACTTTGAAATGGGAATAGAAATAAATGATTCTTATTTGAAAGAAATTATATTTCTATTTTGATTTTCTGAGGAAATGAGAATACTCCAATGCATAAAGATTCAATTCTGATTCTCCTTTAGTATTCAAATGTGATTCCAACTCCAACATGAGCCAAATACGTTGAGGAATATTGTCATTCCATTCCAATTCACTTTAATTTTGCTAAGTTTGACCGTGAACCAAATGTATCCATAGAGTGCAGTTTGAGTTAAATAAAATTCAGCTGTAATCTATTCAGCACTATCATGTTATTATCTTGCATGGATTAAAATTCAGTTTGGATAGAAGCTTAAGTTAACAATTATTAACTTTTTTTTTTTCTAGATTTTATCATACATCGGGGTAATCAATGCCAACACATTCTTAGTTGATAGTAATTTAATTGGGATAGAGATAGCTGGACCGCTATCCAATCAGCTTGTTGCAGCTCCAGTTCAGGTTACTCAATATAGAGGAATTTTTTTTTTCCTATGATGTTTTATAAAAGACTTGACCAAGTTAGATGTTTGTGCATCCAGTTCAACCAAAGCTTCAATTGAGTAAGCCTTGCTTCAGCTAGCCTTGTCTAAGTTATTTCAATCACAAAAGAGTAATTATTTTATTTAAAATGTTTTTTGGACTGTTTTCATTCCTTTATAATTGGACCTCCCTACAAAAACGAGGAAACAGGTAAATAGTACAATATCTTCATGGGTTTGTGTTTTTGTGACTGATTTTTTTTTTTTTTTTTTTTGGAACAAATATACAATTATAATTCTTGCTTGATTTGGGTTGTTGCTGCTATCAATGCTATTTTTTTCTGCATATTTACTCATTTTGGAGATCTCAATGTGTCATCTAATAAAGAATACAAGGTCCATTAAGTTCGAGTACTCCCATTATCTAAATAAGTAACCATCATGCCTATATTTATCGTTCAACAAAATTTTGAGCCACCGGACCGTACTAATTAATATCTCAATAATGCATTCTAGTTATTCTCCGAATTGACAGGTTTGTCGTTAAATTTTACAGCGATCGTATACATGTGAGACTATGAAACTATCCATGAATGAATTCTTTATCTCTTTGTGCATGCTGACAAAATTACCCTCCTTGAGGCTTTGTATTGTTTTTATTCAAGGGCAAGGTCACTACTTTTTGTTCTTCTTCTGCCGCTGTTTTGAGAAAAAGGAGTGACACTCCATCTATTTCATTCCAACAGAATTTGGATGGGGAAAGGTGGGGCACAGGAGGTTGACAGGATTAAAAAGACTAATAAAGACTGATAGAGAGGAGTTATTTCACTGCAAGCAAAACTTGAGAATGAGAGAGATTCATCCCAAGTATGAAGAGTTCAATAATTGAGAATAAAATATAATAATATAATAAAACAAGATAAAATAAAATAGAAATATATGTCCGTTAGAATATTTAAATTTTTAAGAAAAATTGATTGTGAGTGGTTGCAATTGACTTTTTATTATAAATTGAAGGGTTATTTGGCTAAGAAACAAATTGCATGTGATTCATTAAATTCCGCTGATTATGTATATGTTTGTTTTATCATAATATTTCCATTCGTTTCTCCTCACAAGTCGAATCTAATCCCAAGCCATAAGGCAAAGGGATAAGCAATTTTCACATATAAGAGATTAGCAAAATGTAAAGATAAAAAACTTTGCATGGATGGATATCCTTTCCATGGTAAAAGAGTAATAGAACTTCACCAGGAAGGAGAGGAACTTGTTCCATGCCTGCTAAGAAACTTCCTCCTAGTGTACCGCCGTCCAGCCCCCCGTCCCCACGAAGGAAAAAGAGAAAAGAATAGAAACCTATTACTAAAAGAAATGTTAACTTGAAGTAATATTCTCTTGTTTTTGTAAATAAACCATAAGGTACTCTTTAGCCAGCACTATTTTTGTCGATATTTTCACCAAGATATACATGTTGTTTATGACCAGGATCCATTTGTTTGCTTATAGTTTGGGAATATTGGATGAGAATTTCATTAGGAATGAAGTTTAGTACATATAGGTTTTTTGAAACTAACGGATATATATAGAATAGCACAAAGACATAATTGGCATGTGCATTACATGCCACGTCATGGCACTTCTATTGCACATGGGACAAATTAACACAATTCCCGAGGATAGTTATATCAATATAGGATGGTCCAAAATTTACTGAGCAATATGGGATCATGAACCCATTAATTTGATTTATCTAAAGACTAAATTTAAGTTTGAGTAGGTATTAATTAACCACTTGGTTCTAAAAGCTTAAATTCTTCATGAATGGGCCAATCACAAATAGAGGTTTTTATATTCTATTGCCCTCTTTCATTGTGGCTTAGACGGAAGGATGAACGAGTTGAAATAAAAACTTAAACAAGTTAAGATGGAAATTGAATTAAATAAATAATTAATTATCTTTGAGAGTTTTGTGCCCTTGATCTCTAGCAAACTGGCTTCTAACTCCATGCGAACAAACCATTTGACACCTAAAGCTTAAGTTTTGGGAAAATGAGTCAACAAGTTTAATCGCTTGACCCTATCTAACCATAAATTACAAGGCTTGCTTAGTTAAGTCATTTTTAATTGACAAATATTATAATAGAGGCAGCGATAACAAGACCAATTGTAGTAGTAAAAATACAAATAAAAACAACATGAAATATAAATAAAAATTTAATTCAAATAGAATATTGATCTTCCTAATTTGTAGGAAGAAATATTTGATAAGAACTACAACAATCTATGATCTCATCCAAAAAGATCAATAAAAAAGTATTATTTAGATTTCTCAACTCCATATAAATATTTAAGATTTTCTCTGTAAATAATTAATATGGAACTAAATATACGTCCACATAGATTCTTATAGAAACCTAACTAACATATGGCCCGATAAATCTTGCAAAAAAATAGTTTACTATTCTTGGTTCTCACTTTTTTATATCGATTGATAGATCTCTCAAGGCTATTTTGTACTAGAGATGGCTATTGTGATGTGGATTTGCATTATTTGTATTCCTTTTTTTTTTTTTTTCAATGAGTCATGGAAAAGCTTTTTCCCTCAATTCATGACTAATGACTATGTTGCAAAAATGCCTACTTCCCTTTCCAAATGGCCAAATTTATTTTGTGTACGTATGCACACTTTGGTTCTAGTGTTCTAAGGCATGTCCCAATCACTCATTTGTCCTTTTCATTTTTTAAAAACTATACAATCTTAGAAATCTTTTTCTAAAAAAGTATAATTACAACTACTCTTTTTTGAAGTAATTAAGAAGCAATAGAAGTGGTTGATGGAATTTCTCATATTTTTTTACTATAAAATATGCAATTAACAAAAGCAACCAGAAATTAAAGCAACAATTAGAAGTATATGATTTTTTGAGAATTTAATGATATCACTCGCTATAGCACATCTCATTTGTGTGCAACTTAATACCTCTATCATGCAATGTGAATATCTCGAAGTTAGGTATTTCGTTTTCATCTCTTAAAGGGTCTGTCGATGCTACCTAAAATCTAATAATAATTCTATATCATGCTCTCTCTCTCTCACACACACTCACTTATTCACTTCTTCTTTCCCTCATGCATGCGGAGGCATGTAGTGCTAGGTATACTAGAATTATTTTTTTTCTCAGCACCCTTAAAACCCTCACTTGTGAGTGAGTTTAGTCTCACAACCGTGAAGATAGACTCATCACTATGTTAGACACCTTTGGAGAATTGGAAAAAGGTAAAATAAAGCTTATGTGGCATCTTTTGCCTAAAAATGTAATGCTAATATTACAAATAGATAATAGCTTGATTAAAATTACATGGTTGTATGGGTATAAGGCCAAATGAGGGTTATGGAACTGATAATGACAATTTTGATCCAGACTTAGCAGTTCCTCCAAATTTATTGAAAATAAATAAATTTAAGTTAAGAATTTATCTACTCATAATCTAAATTAACAATTTCAGCAGGAATAAAATGGTTATCTTTTGAATTTCATAATGCATGGATGATTATAATTTAAATTCTTTTGTTTATTCTGAAAAGTTAATAGGCTTGGTGGAGAAAGAGGAAGGGCATCTGGATTTAACTCTTGTTTAACCTAATGAGTTGGATTGTAAAGATTTAATCAAAATCACATGGGATTGATTTTAGTTTACTTTTTATTTATATTTTATTTATTTATCTACTTATTTTCATATACGGCTATTGAATATGGATACTATGAAATCTCCAATCCGTACAAGACAAATGCTTGTGTTTTCTTTGGGTTAAAAAATTATTAGCACATAAAAAATGGGTTTGAATTATAATTTTTGCATAAAAGAATAATGAATATGTTTTCACGATGCAGACCCTTGGATGATATTCCGTACAGTTTTCCAAGCACTCCCATTTTCTTGAGTCATCCGCCTACCCAGTTAGCAGCTTTAGGTATCCCAATACCGCACGCTCCATCTGCCCCAAAATGTTATAGTTATAATATTATCATTGCAGCCCTTTGGTGAAGTAAAAAAAAAAAGAAGTACAATTAATCACAAGAGTAATGATTTCATAAATCGTATTTCCCTGTCTCTTAGCCTTTTTATCTTTCTAAGATCAGTATAAATTCAACAAAAAAAAAAAAAAGAGTATCTTATGCCAAAGCGGGTTATGATGTGGAGAGACCACCATCCGTTCCCTATCATCAAATGAGACACTAAAATGAGACGGCAGCTAACAAATATAATATTATTTCTCATTTACCATTATTGTTCATACATTATCGAATCAAAATAAGTAGTCTTGTTCCCATCGGGCGCTGGACTCTTTTCCTCCTTTTCTTTATACTCCCGTGAGTTCCACCGTCCCTCTCCTTCCCCGTTGCCGAGATGGACGGCCCAACGGTACGCACGTGTTAAATTACGCCTGGCCCGTCGGTCGCCTGCGACCGTCGGTAGGCTAGCGCAGGGCGACACGGAGACCCGGCGGATGGTTACACGTCTACAATCGGGAGGACGCTTTACCGTCCGTCGGTGTATGATTCTTTTTCCCCCATTTTTCGTTATTATTTTTTTTTTTTTGCCCCCTCTTCCGCTATTTTTCGCTCGTGAGGTGGACTGGAAAAGGACGAGGGATGCGACTAGCTTTATGATTCGCATCAGAGGGATGATAAGTTGATGGAACGAATCGTAAAGCCAAGCTGAAAGGTGACGTGCCCTCTCACCCATCTTTTCTGACAGCTATTCCGAGCTGGGAGATTTCGATTAGCTTGCCTTCTGGTCAACGGTTTGAGGTAAATTACAAAAAAGCCACTACTCGTAAAGGGGTGACATTCCTGTAATTTTGTTATATCGACGGTTGCGAGGAAAAGTCCGGCAAGAAAGACTTGGATGGGTCAATGTGTTACACAAGTATAGTGGACAAATTATCTTGCACTTCGCATGATAGACTGGAACGTGTAACTTAAAAGTCGTGCAGATATCCGTCTTTTTTTGAAATGAGTCAGAACTTTACCGGTGTATCCTGTCGGTGCTGCTTCATTTGTCCTGTTGAAGCAGCCCCAGCTTCTTACATAAGCCTCACAGTCTAGTGCGAGTTGGTAGAGAAAACTTCCCCTCCCCCCCCCCCCCCCCCCCCCGACCCTCTATCTCTCCTCTTTGATTTTATTAAGGTTTTTTCTTATGTGATTAAATTCTGATGGTAGAAGGGATTTCTTCTAGGTTAGGTGTATTTCACAGTTCACTGTGAAATCTAATTTTTAATGCTTATAAATATATCACTTATTATTCTCTTCTCAAGCTGTCTTGTTCCGTCGTCCTTCTCCTCCCTACCTTCCGATTTCTTTCTCAACTTCTTTCCTTCATTCCACCCTCATCTATTTGAGGGCGTCTGTTTCCGCAACAAGGAGGAAAATACAAACTAAGAAACTCCCAAAACCCAATTATTCTCCGCGATTCCTTCAATTATTCGGTCCTTCTACGGGGACAGATTGTTCCTTTTTTTTTTTTTTTTTTCTTTTTTGTTCCTAACTTGGCATTTTGGGCCGCCGCAGAAGATTCCGACCATAAAGAGAGATCCGTGTGTTGGGAGACGGGTGCCTCTCCTTTGCCTGCCGAATTCTACGGTGGAAGAGGCGGAGATTAAGGAAGAGATCCCGATTCCACCGGCGGTCTACTCCTCCGGCTCGACGTACCTTCTTCAGCCTCCGAGTCAGCCGTCACCGGCGCAATTTAAGGAAAGATTCGCTGTCCCCTTCTCTTCCATACCCTCCATATACTTCAATTCGTCGTCCCGGAAAAGACAAAAGATCCGGAGAAGATGATGCTAGGGAGGACGAAGAGCCCGGCCGCGGCGAAGGAATTCAGCCCCGTGAAAAAATTTCCGGCGGCCGCGGCGGCGGCCGACGAGGCTCACCAGTGGGAGGTCCGGCCCGGCGGGATGCTGGTCCAGAAGCGGGACCCCGACTCCGCTGCCGCCGCTCCCACCATCCGAGTCCGCGTCAAGTACGGCGCCGCCTACCACGAGATCTATCTCAGCTCCCAATCCACTTTCGGTAATCCCCGAATTCGCTCTTTTGGAAATCTCTTTTTTCTAGTGTCACTAATCGATTAATTTCATCCATGAATTGGAGCAGGGGAGTTGAAGAAGCTGCTATCGGAGAGATCTGGACTGCATCCGGAAGACCTGAAGGTGGTGTACAAAGAAAAGGAGAGGGATTCCAGCGCGTATCTCGACATCTCCGGCGTGAAGGATGGGTCCAAGGTGGTGGTCGTGGATGACCCCGCCGGCCGGGCCAAGCGCCTGCTAGAGATGCGCCACCAGGCCAAGATTGCCAAGGCCTCCAACTCCATCTCCCAGATAAGTCTCGAAGTCGACAAACTCGCGTCCCAGGTCACCGACATTCCCGTCAGAAATTAAACGCGTTCCTTTCTATCTTTGTTCCTTGCATCGATCTAATTTCTTACAAGTATTTATGTTCTCCGGCAGGTATCTGAACTAGATGCTGTTATAACCAAAGGTGGAAAGGTTGCTAAGAAAGATGTGGTGAACCTCATCGAGCTGCTGATGAGTCAACTGGTCAAGCTGGATGGTATCGTCGCCGATGGGGATTTGAAGCACCAGAAGAGAATGCAGGTCAAATCCAATTGACATTCGATCCAACCATTGACAAGTTTTTTTTTTTTTTTTTTTATGGAATGTGAAGTTTATTGATCTATTCATTGAGGTTGTTGGTTGTTTGGGTTGGACTGCAGGAGAGGAGAGTGCAAAAGTATGTGGAGAAGCTGGATGTGCTCAAGGTGAAGAATGACACGGTCAAGACGACCAATGAGCAAATGCCGGCACAACAGCCGCAGCAGAAGAAGAAGCAGCCACCCTCGCCGGTGGTGACGACGAAATGGGAGACATTTGATTCTCTCTTCTCGCCAACCACCCCGGCGACCGCCACTCCGGCGACAGCCACCACAAATGCATCATCGGTCCCCACCCCAAGGTTCGATTGGGAGTTGTTTTGAGTATAGAAAGGAAAATGGTTAGTGGAAAGTTTTCTTCTGGAATGGTCATGGCCGCCCTGCCTGGCATCAGGTGGGTGGATAGTTGTCCGATATATGATTGGGTTTGATTGGTCTACTTTTTTTCTTCTTTATTTTTTTTTGTATTTCTTTTGGTGCTCTTTTTTCTTAGCTAAGCTTCTTCTTCTATTCTTTTTATGTGTGTATATCTCGATTTTTGGAAGAAGAGGTCTGGTCTACAGGACGACTCCTATCAAGGATGGTCCATGTGAAAAATAAATGGATTGATTTATAGCGACGGAGGTTTATTCTCTGTCTTCAATTATATTACTCCTCGTGCAGACAAAGTTGTATATCATTGTTCATGTCATCATTGAATTTTCAAAAGCGTGTTCATGGATTTTATAATCTTTTTTGTCAAGCCTCAATTTCTTCCAATTGCGATAGATTTTGAGGGAAAATGGAAGAGTTCATATTATTAGTTAATCATTGTCCCTTGGAAGAAAAAGCATCAGTTTCATCATAATTAGCTGTACAGCTGTGACCGAGAGATCCTTTGCTTCATGTGTGGTTGGGGTAACCTTAGGTTAGGGAGAAGAAGTGAAATCTCCACCATGTCTTTATTGAAATTATAAATTCGTAGCAGTAGAGAGGGAAAGGGGTGGTGGGGAATTCCGCAAGCAACAGACCAAGGATGAGATGTGGGTGGACCTCGAGCTGCAGGCCATGCCTTATGAGCCTCGGAATGGGTTGGTCCTTTCGATCACCTTGTTTCCTGGTTCCCACCGTATCATGACTTGCTTTCTAAAATGCAAGCAGCATGTTGGTAGAAGGCCGTTCTGCCAGAAGCTGGCTTATTATCTGTCAAAGAAAAGTTTGTTGGAGACTGTGTTGTCTCTCATCCTTGCAACTTTTTTTTTCAAAAAAAGAGAAAAAAAAAAGGTGTTTCTGGTCCCCTCAATTATGCATTATCTTATTACAGAAGGTGGTTCCCGTGAACTAATATGTGATCTAGAATGTTAGATTCTTACGTTTTGGTTTGGGAATACTTCTTGGATTCTCGATTATAAGGGCCCCCGTCAAGAGTATGAAAACATGGTAAAGTTGCCAACTCGATTTATCTCAGTTGATCAGCAATCTTCTCCTCGTGGGAGAGGTCTGCACTAAAACAAGGGCTTCTTGCTATGTGAAGTCTATCAAGTCTGGATCAGTTTTGAGTACCATGAATCTTTCTTTGACCTAAGCCTAACTGGATTTAAAAAATAGCTTAGTGCTTGCCCTGCAGAGTTGACCCAAGTTAAATAAATTTATTTCTAACTTAACCCAAAACCAGCCCGATGCAGGGATTCCAAAATGAAAAAGCTTCAAAGACTAATGGTTTTATTAAGGGTGATATTAGGTCTGGTCTGGCAAGAGTTTTAGTAAACCAAGATCTGTACTCATTGACGTTTCGAGTCTAATTTTTGTTCCATGGCTAGTCCATTGAAGGATTAGGCCTGGATTTGGATAATTAAAATGTATTTTGGTTCTGGATCAACTAAAAGTCAGGTCCAAATACCGATCGAGTATATATTGTGTCTTAAATATTAATCAAGCTAAAGAATCTATTATTTGAAACATTTACCAATGGAACATCTAATATATACCACAATAATGAAATTATGAAGAGCAAGTACTTGATGGTTAATTCTACCAAAAAAAAAAAAGTACTTGATGATTAATTGTATGATGGACTAAAAGTTGAAAAGATAATTTTGCTTCTAAGTCTAAGATAATTACTTAAGCATGCTCTGAAATGTCATTACTTTTTATTTTCTAATTCAAAGGTAGATATTTAAAATTGATATAATGTGTGTACATGTCTATGCATATGATATGCATATACATAGTTACGTATGCATATGTATATGTACATATGCATGTACGTGCATATATGTATGTATATATATGTGTATGTATGTTTGTAAATAAGCCAAGTAAATTTATGCAGGTTTAGGTTGATTGGGTTGGTCAGGTATACCAAATGTCAAGCCCAAACCCAACCTGAAAGGTTTAATGAGTTTGACTTTGATGTCATGCCTAGCTCATTTACCAGCAGATTTGGATCGGATCCGGGATAAATACTAGGTTTGCAAGTTGAAGTGAAAACATTAAGTTTTATAGATAGCTCTACAAACTTTCTCTGTCAAAATGAAACACCTAAGAGTTGTCATGACTGGTCTAAAAAGTTTACTTTTTCAGAAAGGTTTTCATATAATTTTGCTTATTGAATTGATAAGCGATCCTCCCAAATCACAATAGTATCTTGAATATGAGAGGTCCTACAGCTCTAGGTCTCCCTCTTGTCCCCCGGCGATGTTTTGATCTATGACAACAAATGTTTCCAAAAAAAGATTGTCTGAAAATCTTTTACATTAATTTTTCGTCACAAGGATATCATATCATGTTATAGTCTTGAAGACAAATGAGAAATTATGACTATTTTTTTTTTCAGACTTTGTTAGCCGATTTTGTGTTGTTTTATACTTCGGTTCTGTAAATTAGTATTTCCACCAAACGATTCCAAATTTTTAATCGACACCCCAGTTTACATAATGAGAATTATTTTCTGTAAAAAGAATAATGCTGGAAATATCATCTGTTTTTTTTGGTAAAAAATTTTTGTACGTTGGGAATGTCGTCTTTTTTTTTTTTCTTTCCTCTTTGGTAAAAAAAGAAATTATACTTTGGGAATGTCATCTTTACTTGTTAAATTTTAGAATTTCTTCCCAACATGCATACAAGAAAAATTGCCAGCCAGCAGCCAAATTTCTGGTGGCTTAAAGAGATTTGTGCTCTTTGACAAAAAACAGTTAACCACCCTAATTCATCTCACCAGTAGCAGAGGGAAATAAAAACTAAAGCCATCTAAATTTAAAATTTAGATTAGAAAGCAACTGCTCGCCTTACAAAATCATAGAGCCGTAGACGACGAAAAAAAAAAAAACCCACTAAAATGGTAAAACACATTACAAGAGCTAAAACTACATGCCAACATTTGAAAACTTTAAAACAACAACATTAAAGAAGCTTTTATTGGCAACTAAAATCTTTGTAAGTTTACCATCTTTAACCTGCATCAAACCATTCATGGACCTCACAACAAAGGTAAGAAAGGTCCTCAGCATCATTGTTTGGAGAGCTTACTTTCGTTTGATTGAATATCCGAGCGGGATTTAGAACCAAAACACTATATTTGGTGAAAAATCTTCACCTCACATTATCAAACTAAAGGAACACCTATCCTTCTTCCAAAAGTTGGAGGAGAAGCTACGAATAGACTAGTCATTTATACTTGTGGTGTTTTATTTTGATTTTTCTTCTTTTGATTGAAGTGCTTATTTTGATTTGGCACATGCATGCTAGAAGACTAGCCCGCCTTATCCTGTCTCGCACAAGAAATTAACCTGTCCAAAATAATTCAAACGTTCTAAAATCAACAAGGAAGAAAAGGAAGTCCAAGGTCTTCATTTAATCTCTCTCGATTTTCTCACATGGTGTTGTAAAGAAAGCTACTAGTTAGTGATCTCTCTAGGATCATCAAGTATCATAATGATCTCCCTACGATCTTCATTATCAAATAAATAAGGAAGTCCATAATTCTATATAGAAGATCATAGGAGGACCGTTCAAGATCACTGAAACGTAGATACCATTTTATTCTAAAGTAAAATCCGAATAGGGCAAAACTTGATGCAATTTTGTTCCTTTGTATTACAATACTGAAAATGAGCACAACCATCCTTATATTTTATTATAATTAGAAAAATAAAGTATAACTGCTGTAATGCATCACGATTTAATGCCATAAGAATACCATATTGCTGATGCTCTCCGGGCCTCTGAAATATCTTGTTGTAAATTCTAATTGGTTCTGTTTGTGCCCTCCCAGCCTTTTGCTTGGCCTGGTCACCAGAGGAAACATGGTACTATTTGGGCACCCTCACCACACCAAGATCCCGGTGCGTAAGCAAAAGATTTGAATGAAGACTCAAAAGGAAACGGTCAGGATGCAAACAAACGAATCTCACGTAAGAAATCTACGTAGCTGCTGGTGTGTGATCACCCCATTATTTCCTTGCACAACTGGCAGCAACTGAGAGGAAAATGCCAGCTGCGTAACCTTTTTTCGCGAGACTCGCCTGTTGCCACCATCAGGCTTTCTCATTTTAAATCTCGTGACTCGCCACGCGTCCCCTACCGATATGTCATCGCCTTGGAAATGCCAAGATTCAAAAAATTTTGACACCTCCCAACGGTCAGATTTTCTGACAAACGCACCACATCAGCCGTCCCATCCGCAAACTTGCTTGACAGCTCACACTCTCCCAGTACCCAATTCAAATATCCGATAAATAAATTTAAAGATATCCACACCCGAAAACCAGACCCCCTTCTCCCATCTCAGACTCGTGATCAGAGGGTCTTGTCGGACGATACCGAGCATTGGATTCGTCTTAGAAGACCCACAGCCATTTCAAACTCTCACAAGGTATAGTGCTTCACTTTTCTTCTCATCATTTCCTTCATAGCTGCTCTCTCTCTCTCTCTCTCTCTCTCTAAGTATTTATTGATCAAAACCTCCTCCCGTCTGCCATCTCTTTTCTTGATTTGGTTTGCTTTTGTCTTCGATTTCGTTAGAAAAAAGCCAAGTTATATTTTGTTGCAATTGATCGTTCTACCATCATCTCTCCTTCTTTTTCTTCAGTTAAACAGGAAAGTTTATGGTGTTTCTATGTTCCCCACTCTCGCTACTACTACTGTTGTCAGCTCTCGTGCTATTAGGTATAGTTTGGTTCTTAAAGCAAAAAGAAGAGGCAGAGAAGCCCATCACAACAGCTGCTTCTCCCGTTAAAGCTGCAGCCTTTGGCCACCATACTTCTTGCCCAAGCAAAGAGGTCCCTCGAGGTATTTCTGGAACCTTTGAACCAATTTCTCCTCTCTCTTTTTGTTCGGGCTAGAGAGATTTTGGGAAGAATATACGTAGAACACACTCCTCTCTCTACTTCTCTCTTGGAAGCCAAGTCTTTCTGTTTTTGCTAGGATTTTTGCTCCATTGCGGCATGCATTGATTTGACATGTTGGGCCGAACCGAAAAGGGTTCTACCCGGCCGGTCGAGTTTAAACCGGATTCTTCCGTCCCGTTGGTTCGCCGGCGAGCATACTTCCGCCGGAAAAGCGCTCTGTGTCGGCTAAATGACTGAATCACCCTCGAACTTGTGGAGACGTTCGAAAACTGTGAAATGAATTGAGGCTATTATGGTAAATTGGTCCGGGACCGGAGTAAAGTGTCGGCCGAGGGGACGATAAGGCTGGGAGGTGGGAGCGTCTGTGAGGTTTTGGGTGGTCCCAAGGGTGCCCTTTAAAAGGCAAGCCCTGGTCCTTCTCCAAGCCGCCTTTTGCCGAACAGAAGCCTTGCTCACGTGCACTTGGCTCATCTTTTCATGGGCAAAAGATGCTCCGAGTTGAACCCTTTATCGGTTGTTTTTTTACACTCGGTGAGTTGACTCGCATACTGTTGGCATGATCATAAATGAGTTACCTCCTAAGTCGAGAGCATGAAATTGTTAATGGATCTAAGTGCAGCGGCAGATGCTGCTCATAGGCGCCTCTGAAATTTATGCACATATTAACATTAAACTCCAAAAAGTGTGAATTTAAAACTTTTGCAGTGAATCGTAATCGAATGATGGTAAGCCCAGCAGGTGAAACGACCGTGGCTCAATAAGTTGAGATTTGAAATACTGAGTTGAAACAGAGTTGATACAGTAGTAGTACAGTAGCCAGTGTCCAGCCTATGCTCGCACCACTTGGGAGCACGAAACTAACCCTTTTGCCGGTCACGAACAGGGGACAAGCATATGCTATTTTGCTTGGTAGCCGTAACAGTATCCCATCCTTGATCACCCGCTCTTTCCTTCCCATCTACTCCATATTTTGTCCAAGATCTCACTTCTTCTCTTTAGCCTACAAATCCACTAGTTGCCTGCATCTCGGCCCAATGGCTTCTTGGTGGTTTTGATTTGGTGGGTCAACCACGTTTTCATCAAAATAGACTCCCTCTTTGATCTGAGAAAAGATTCTCAGCAGCTGGGAAAAAAAATTTCCTCCTCGCATTTGTTATTATGTTTAAGTTTCCACTCTCCTACTTAATCCCATCAAGCTCACCATCAACTTTTCTCTCATAAAAACGATTCCCAGCTTCTTGCCCCTCCCCTTCTTCTTCCTCAAGCTTCTTTCTTTTTCTTCTCCCTTTCCCTTTCTTCTCATTGCTCAGTTGTGTATCAGATCACAACCACCACCGGCGGCCCATGGCTGAAGACTCCATGCCCACCGTTGACGTCGACTCCGCCCACCACTGGCTGTCCCGAGCTCGGCAGCTCGTCCCCACCGCTCTTGACAAAGCCCGGGCGGCCACTGGCTTCCCCAGGCGCTGGAAAGCCATCATCTCCAAGCTGGAGCGTGTCCCGCCGTGCCTCTCCGATCTCTCCAGCCACCCTTGCTTCGCCAAGAACGCCCTCTGTATAGAACTCCTCCAGTCGGTGGCGAATGCGCTTGCAGATGCCATCGAACTCGCCGACCGCTCGTCGGAGCAGCCCTGCATCGGAAAGCTTCAAATGCAGAGCGACCTCGACGCGCTCTCCGGCAAGCTCGATCTCAGCCTACGTGACTGTTCCCTTCTGATCAAGACTGGCGTTCTCGGTGACGCCACCCTGCCTCCGGCAGCTGCGCGCAGCCACGAGTCTTCCACCCCACCTCAGTCCAATGTATGTGAATTGCTCGCCCGCCTTCAGATCGGCCATGCGGAGGCCAAGCATCGCGCAGTCGATGGTCTGCTCGAGTTGATGAGGGAGGATGAGAAGAGTGTGCTTGTAGTGCTTGGCCGGAGCAATATATCCGCCCTTATACAATTGCTCACAGCAACGGCTCCTAAGCTCAGAGAGAAAACCGCAACGGTTATTTGCTTGCTCGCCGAGTGCGGGAGCTGTGAGAACTTGCTAGTATCCGAAGGTGTGCTCCCACCGCTGATCAGGCTGGCGGAGTCTGGGAGTCCGGTAGGGCGGGAGAAGGCGGTGGTGTCTCTCCAGAGGCTGTCCATGTCGGTCGACACTGCCCGCTCGATCGTCGGTCATGGTGGCGTTCGCCCACTGATCGAAATCTGCCAGATAGGGGACTCCATTTGCCAGTCGGCAGCTGCAGGCACTTTGAAGAATCTCTCAGCCGCACCCGAAGTGAGGCAGACTTTGGCTGAAGAGGGGATAGTTAAGGTCATGATCAATCTCCTGGATTGTGGAATTGTTTTGGGTTCCAAAGAGTATGCCGCTGAGTGCTTGCAGAATCTGACAGCCAGCAATGACAGTTTGAGGAGGTCGGTTATCCTGGAGGGAGGGCTGAGGAGCCTTTTGGCCTACCTTGATGGGCCATTGCCCCAGGAGTCTGCCGTTGGTGCGGTGAGGAATCTGGTGGGCTCGGTCTCGGCTGAAGCTCTTGTGTCACTAGGCCTCCTTCCTCGATTGGTACATGTGCTGAAGGATGGATCTTTAGGTGCGAAACAGGCGGCGGCATCAACCATTTGCAGGATATCCAGTTCGTCTGAGATGAAGAAATTGATCGGAGAATTTGGTTGTGTGCCTTTGCTTGTGAGGATGCTCGAGACGAAGTCGAACGGTGCAAGGGAGGTGGCAGCCCAGGCCATTGCTACCTTGATAAGCTACCCTCAGAACAGTAGGGAGGTTAAGAAGGATGAGAAGAGCGTGCCCAGTCTGGTTCAGTTGCTCGATCCCAGCCCACAGAACACGGCGAGGAAGTATGCTATATCGTGCCTCTTAATTCTATCATCGGGCAAGAGATGTAAGAAGTTGATGATTTCTTATGGTGCTGTTGGGTATCTTAAGAAGCTCTCCGAAATGGATGTGGCTGGTGCCAGGAAGCTGCTTGAAAGGTTACAAAGAGGGAAATTAAGGAGTTTCTTCAGTAGGAAATAGGTTGTAGTGCTTTCTCCTTGGCACAATGTGCTGCACTTATCTTCCTGTTTCACCGTCTCTATGAAACAAAGTGCTGAAGCTGTGAAACTGAATTGTAATGCTTTCTTTTTAACTTGAGATGTAATATACCTTGTTACCTTAAGCTTAGCTTTTCTAACTCTGACTGTGTTGTTTTTATGTAATTTTTGCTGAACTTTAATGTGATCAGTTCTCTTTGATCTTAGATGTGTTTTGACCCTAAACCGTACATGTTTATAGTGCTCTTCTTGTCTATCATTGTTATATAATTTGTGGCCAAGTTTTCATGCAAGTTCACTTGGACCTTTTCAGTGTACTTTGCGGTTCCATTTGCTCTTAATTCCTCATCTCACTAATTGGAAGCCTATAAATTAATGTCAGGTCTCTGGTGCTGTGGGCATCAGGATATGCTGGTTATATGATGATCCTATTATCCAAATTTTGCATAGCAATGACTCTCCCATTCGTTAAAAAAAAAGTAGTAAGGTAGTATGAGAACACTATCATTATGCCTTGAATAGTATGTAAATGATCAAAAGCTTCATGTGTTTGACCTGTCTCATGTGACTGGTCAACGAGATGATATTCTTCATAAGATTTGATGTCAATTTATCTGATGCAAATCTGGTGAATTCGCAACCCACTAAATTGCAATAGATAAAGTTATGTTCTCCATTTATTCTTTCATCCTTTCCACCTTCCTGTTTACTTTTATCGACGACTGTACAAGGTAATAGATTCCTGGTCAGATGCAACTATTATTGTTAGGTAACGCATCTCTTTCAGGCTGTTGTAGTGGCAGTTTGATTGCCATCGTCCTATACTTAAGACGCGAGGGAAAAGGAAGAGATCTGTATTCTTAAAACTAGAGTCTTCTTTGTACCAATTCTTGTTGAGTGATCCCAACTTTGCTACAAGTAATATTTAGCGATGTTTGTTTTCAGCTAGTTTAATACGTCACCTATGGTAGGCTTTGGGTCCACATCTTGTGCATGTATTCTTGCTGTGGGGAGTTCACCATCTAGTTTTTTTTCTCCAAAAAAAATAGAGAAAACACTTGCTTGTTCATTTTTTGCAGTCTTTTTCACTGGACTTGCATCTTGTGAAGTGCTACGGCATCTTAAATGAAGGATAGATTTCACGTTAAGAATGAGCTCGCTGTCTAATTTATTGGTTACGTGTCAATTTGTTGCTTAGACCAAATCAGCACATTTTTATGGATTAGCGCATGTCGATTTCACGATACCTACTTCAACCTAATTTATGGTTTATTTTCGTTCTGAAATTGATCAAAGTTGGCCAAATCACTTTGTTGCAGAATCTCCTTTCCTTTGGTTCTAAATTTACTGATTACGTGTATTTTTTCTACATACGCACTTGCTCCATGTAGTCTATTCTGGCTTAACATCCACTCATATTATGTTCTTATGGGGTTCTCCAAATAACTTTCTTGCTTGGTACCTCTCCCCTCTCTCTCTCTTTCTCTCGGTCTGAAGATTTCAGAGAGAAAGAGAGAGAGAGACATGAGGGAAGTTCATCAGTCTATAACAGGGATCATATTTGTCTGTTTCTATTTGATAGACTATCACTTCATCATCTTACATGGGTGGGACCAAAAGGAAAAGGAAGCTATGAAATGAATTGCAATGAGTGAGGGTAATATATAAGAAGGCTTTATTTGATAACTGCTGCTTTTAGGTTTTCCTTTATCCACGTCTGATATCTATCTTCTCAGGGATAAACAGAAGTGGTGCCTCCACTAAAATATGAAGCGAAGTTGGTGTTATTGTTGGTGAAAGTTCGGCGGTTATCTGTTTTGTTCTTTCTTATTGGCTGCTTCAACTATATTTGTATCTGACGAGGCAAGGACAAAAAAGAAAAAGAACAGTACAAGATCTCACCCAATCTGTAAATTTGGATGACTTGATTTCATTTGAGGTTTGAGGTTCAAATCTTGGAAGGTGTCTGCCAAAGTATTTGAAATGAGTGAATGATTGATGGTTCTCGTACTGTTTTAGAAAAGCCACTTCTATTTGCTTCAAGGCTACTTAATCTATAGCATCTGAGGAACACCGAGTTCTTACTCCACCAGCTCTGGTGCACATTAAGTACCGAGGTTTATTGGGGAATAAATTTTCTGAAGCAGGCTGATCCAATGAACAGGGAGTGGAAAAAATAGAGAACGCTCGTAGAATTTCTCATAAATGTGAGGAACCAGAAGTCTATCTCTTTGAGAAGGGTAACCATGGATACGCCAAGCCAAGAAAAATCCATCGTGAATATATATTCTAGAAAAGAGTGGTCCTCAAAGTGCTTGCCCAAGAGAACCCATCACATACTTGATCACATAGACTTGCCCTTGATGTGTGGAGCCCATTATAATAATTATGTAATCCAAACCAAATATATGCAGAGTGATTATACAATCATGACACTCTAGTTTTTTTTATATGCACAATTATTTCAAAGAGATTCGGTCATCCTGTTGCATTCTGCATTTTATGTGTACTTTGATCCACCCTCTGGAGTCTATTTGGTCTAGGTCCACAAATTTGGCTGGGAAATTATTTGCCCAATAGAAACATGATCATATATGTAAACACAACCACGCCATGATTAATTTTGAAAAAATCAAATGATTACTTAGAAAATTAGGAATTTAGATAATATTAAAAAGAAGCATTTGTGAGTTTCAACCAAAAAAAAAAAAGTGAGAGTATTTCCAATAGGCAGTAACAATTTTAAATTACCTCAACTCAATAATCTGACATAGAGAAAACAAAAAAATACCCGATCTTTGGTGGTATTTATTTTCCTGGATTACCGAGTAGAGGTTATTTAAAAATATCATTTCTTGATGTAAATATCCTCACTTGGATTATAGTAATTATATTATATAATTAATATTAGTTATATTAATATAGTAATATTAAGTATAGTAATATCAATTATATTAATATATTACTTAATAATATTTATAAATAATATATTTAAAATATTTATTAATAAATAATATTTATTTGTAAATAATTGACAAATATGTATTAATTATCAATAAATCTAACATAGAATATATTAATAATTAATAAATATATTTATATATTAAATATATCAAAATTTATTTATAATAATTTTTCAATATATAATGAAATAAAAATATTTATTAACTTATATAAATGTATTTCAATATTCGAAATAGCCAATATTGACAATATTTATGTAAATGGGTCATAAATGACCTATAAATAGACTAAGCAAAAATTTATTACTAAAACTGTTTATTTAAAGATATTGTTGGAAATTTGATAATATTTTCACATAAGATTACTTACCACCAAACTTTTTTTTTTTTCGGATGCAACCTTTTTAAGTAAAATTTATCCTCTCTTGCAATCATTTTTTAAGATAAATAATTATCAAAACTCATCATCTAATATACCCCAATAAGAGTGTCCGATGGGCTATCATGTATACAAGATACGGTGGTTGTAGAAAACCTTTTATCCAAGAATGAATTAGAAGGATTTGTTTAGTTCGTAGGAAGAATTTTTCTTCTCAGAAAGTAAGTTATTTTTTGAGAATATGATTTTGAAATATTTAATTAATAAAAAAAATAATTTATTATAAAGTAGCTTATATTTAGTTGAGTATTTATTTTTCTAAAAAAAATTATGTAAAATACCTATTATATCCTTAATAGATATAAAATCATATCTTTTTTCTCCTAAAATTTATATAAATATTAATATTAAATTTATATTAATATAAATATAATATGAATATATTATAATATAACATTAATCTATAATAATTTATTACGTTAATATAATACTAATGTATATTAATATAATATTAATATTTAATATTAATATGATAAATTTATTAATATAGATATTAATATAAATATTATATTAATGTAAATATTAAAATAATATTAATATTATATTCATATAAATATTATAATAATATTAATATAATATTATATTACTATTCAGTATTTCATCCTAACTATCCATTGATATTTTTCAAAATATTAGCTATATATCTTAAAAGAATATTTTGGGAAATAAAAAAGTACCATCACTTTCCATCTGGTGAAAGTATCAAAATCCATCTCTCCCATGAGTTTTCACCTTTTATAAAATGTGAGAAATGACTTCTTATTGAAAGAATTTTTTCTACTTTTTCTCATATGAAAACTCTAATCAAATAAGAGACCCCTCTCTATTTTTCAGAAACTGTCTCTTCTCTCCTCTATTTTTCATCAACCAAACGAATCGGAAGATTATTTTATGCACACAAAGAGCCCCTCCCTTACTGCTTTGAGTCGTAGTTTCTGCGGGAAGGATACGGTCAATGTTGTCCCTAATAAAAAAGCCACCCATTTGGATGAACAGATGCAACAAAAAGCGACTTTAGCATGCCCAATATAGGAGATGAGCAAAAGAACTCGCGGAATTGGGCGAGAATCTGATGCCTGTCTATTCAACAGTCAAAATGCATGCTAAGACTACTCACATTCTAGATAACAAACCACCGAGCACAGGCTGCTAACATGTTGAGAGAAAGGGAAATTTTAAGAGCAGCGGCTGAAAGGAAAGAGAAGGAAGAGGAAATAGGAACGAAGCAAGAGATTGCGCGAAAGAAGGGATCTCCCTCTATAGGTTGTTGTACAATAAAAGAAATAGGGAGAGATAGAAAAAGCAGATAAGCGATCAAGCTAAAAATAAAATGGAAGTTTGTGTTCAGTCATTTTATACGAGGCAATGGAGAAAAAAAAATAAAAAATTTAATTATTTAAATTTTTTTTAATAAAATAGATTTATAATAATAAAAATAGATCTCGTCCACTGAAAGTGCAGCAAATCTATTCTCTTATATTACTTACCACCTGACAACAAGACTAGAAGCAAAAGAAGCATGTGGACAAAAATCCATCTCTATGTTGATGAGCCAATACCTAGTATGACATGTCTCTACTTGGAACGAGGGCCGTTGGCATTTGTTGCAAGAAGCAACGTTAAACTTTGGGCCCCGTTTGCGGGCCAATGCAACGGCTTCATTAGCTCAGAGCGTATCTAGAGGGAGGCAGGCCTCCCGTGGAGAGAGGTTCTCGGTTCCCGTAACAGATTTGGGCCAGTGCTGATCTGGGCCCGCCACACAACCTTCTGGCTACAAGGAACAAAATATGCCGTTTGGTGGTCATGCATTGATTTGTCTTGGTGCAATTTATGTTCAAGTTGGGATGCCCAAACACAGAAGCATCTATATTTGTGATGTTAGGTGTTGAACTAATTCATGTCACCATTTGGTTATTCTGGTAGTATAACTTTAGGAGACGATTTCACATATTCTGTTACAGTATCTTTGTACCTCCAAGCTTCTTTTTGCCTCAATTCCTTGTATGTGCTCACTGGAGGTGGTGTTTGTTGGACCGATTTGATCCGAGTTTCAGTTTTCATACTAGGATCTGAGTCGTTTTATGCCGGGTTTTGGGTTTACAATCGAATCCAAGACCTAAGTTTCCAACCAAATGGATGATTGGTTTAACAAAGTTGTCCATGAACTAAATCAGCTTAACCTGGCCAAGCAAACATAATCTGTAATTATGTGATGTCAAATTGTGAATAGGTGAAATCTGCTAACTCTCAAGGTGTATAAACTCTATGCGCACGTATTAGCCTTGGTCTCGGAGAGAAATGGGTTATAGGCATTGTGCCAATCCTAAGGCTTCTATGCTAGTGTCCTACTCTTGATATCTGAGCTTATTTTTTCCGTCTTGAATAAATGTAATGCACCACCGTGGTGGTAGCCCATGCAAAACGGGCTTTGGCATCTGCTCCGCATGTCACAGGTTCGAGGCCATGTGCAGTCATCTTAGCGGAGTGGAAACGAGTTCATTTTGGCAAATGAATCAAATCATCATTTTTTGTGTATCTATGTGTGTGTGTGTATGACACAGTCTAAATAGCTATGAGATTTAGGTTTTGGAATAGCACACTTATGCCAAAGAATTTGTTTCTGCCAAATATCTTTGAAACTTAATGCTGCTATTCTTCAAGATAGTCTTAAAGGAAATCAAATTTAAGCATAATCTTGACAAAATAGTTCTAATGAAAAAAATTGTTTTAATGAAAACTCCTAAAATGACCACAATTTCAGTTAGTCCCATTAGTTGGATAAGCTCCAGATCTAGCTCTACTTTTCAATCAATTTTGGTAAAAACCAAAATTATGGTTTCATTTTCAGAGTTTCAAGTAAAACTTCAAATAGTGAAATAAATTATGATGATATTGTTGACTGTGGTTTGAATTTTGGTATGATCCGATTTATCATCTGATCTGACTATTTTGAGGAGATGACTAGAATAATTTTTTTTCATAAGGTCTGTTGTGGTAATTAGTAGCTTGGGCTGTCAGATCCAAGATCTCGCGTAGGAGTGTAGCCCTCGCAGTGCCAACCTAATTCATTTTTTAGACTTTAGTTGGTCATTCGGATATTTTTGATTTTTTTCTCATCTTTTTAGGGTTCCATAGCTATATATAGTAATTACATCTTTTGTTATTTAGGTAGCTGCACACTATAGAGATTATTGCTCTTATTTTTGTACTTCATCTTCTGATATAGTGAAATCTCTTTCTATCTACATCTATGGATATAGATCAAAGATCAAACCACGTAAATCGTTGTGTTTTATTTTTATATGTGTTTGCTTATTGTTATTTTTGATTTCAAACTAATTAACAGGTAATCTTGCAATAAATGATATTCTGGTGATAGACCGTGAAAGTTCTCACATTGCGGAAATATATATCTTGGTAGGAAATCATCATGCATTGTTAGCCGGTCTAGGAACTGGCTTAAATGCTTTTGCACTATAGTTAAGATCCATTAAAAAGTTGACATCACACCTTTTAACCTTGGCAAGATTAATATGTAATATAATGTTTTCATTAGACATAAATGTTATTGATACTGTTTAAACCAACCTAAATTGTATATGATTTGAAAAAAGTGGAGTTTGATCAGGTTACTTGGCGGACAGTTGGGCTTTTTACATGTAAGATTGAGTGCCCATCTGAACTGCACTGCTAGGAACAGGCAAACGAGTTGAAGCTAAAATCTTGAAGAGTAAATTCTAATTGAAGCAATTATGATGGTATATTGTTAATGTTTCCTAGGGATCTTTTATGAAATTTTTAATTCTTAGTAACTCGTTGATGCACTCAACTTCTTGATCCATCCACCATATACCGGTATTTTTCTAATGTTGTATGGCAGGGAGGGCACCTCTTTAAAAGGGAGTATATTTGTCTCCATTTCCAATGTGAGCTGTTTGATTGGGAAATTCCTAAGTGACATTATCAGATTAGTGAATTTTTTAAGATTTCACCTTCCACATTCTGTTCCCACTGTTGACATCATAATTTTATCATTTCGTGTTGCTTCTGGTATGTATGTTTACAGCATTTTGCGTTGCAAACAATATCTCATGATTTAGTTAATAACCATAACCCATATTCTTTGATTATTCAGGATTTGGATGTCTTCAAATTTATTGTGCTTGAAATGCCAGCAGAATTTTCCCAACTGAAAAAAAAAAAGGGTCTGCCCTCCTCAAAGTAAATCTAACTGCGGTAGGGGGTTGTGAGGGCACAGAGCAGACTCAATGTCACTTTTTGGCATCAAGAATGCTTTGCATCTACTATTAGCAGTTTGTCCTGCTTCATAGCTTTTTTCTGTCCTTTTAACACTTAAGGACTGTCATCTTTGGATAAGCCAGGAAGAACAGAAAATGAGTACATTCAGTATCTTTGGATGAGCCTTGTAGGGCTATTCAGTATGGGTCAAAATTCTTGAGCATAAGTAGGTGGCCATGTCACTCTGCTGTTGCATGTTTGTGCTGAATCTTTTTGTTTTAATTGACAGATGCTTTGCTTGTTGTTGCAGGATTATCAGCATCCCAACAAGCTTAAACAGTCAAATGAGAGGTTGCTATCTCTGGTGAAGGCATCCATGGATATAGTGGTTGGTATCGGGCTGCTTCAACTGGCTCCAAAGAAGGTCACTTCTCGAGTAACAGGAGGTTTTGGATTTATAACCTCGCTCATTTCCTGTTATCAGGTAATCTTCATACATAAATGGAGAGGAAAGTTTCAGTCTGATTGATTCTGATGAACCATTTGCTAAATGTGGTGCGGTTGCTTCCTGCCCCGGCAAAGTCAGACGCCATGACGGTGACTCTTGCTCTGTAAACCTTCAGTGATGTCAATAATAGCTCCATATCATTGGAATTGTGGTTGATGAGGCAACTCTCTTCTTCACCTGATGACTCTAGATCAGATATCAATGTTTGGAATCTTTGAATGCTGAAATGCATCTATCTCTGTGCAGCGTTTCTAAAATTATGTTTGAGCAATGCATATAGACATGACCGATGTCAATCTTGAATTCACGTTACATTCTTTCAATTATATATCATAATTTTCCATGATTCCTTTTTGTTTCGGAACTAGATTCATATCCTTTGCCCTGCACCTGGTTGAGATATGGAAGCAGAACGGAACTATGACCTGCAACTGGTTGGAATGACCAAATGTTTGACCCAATGAAAAGGCCCACCGAGTCCCATTGTGTTATTGTGCCTCGCCTGCAGACTGGGCATCTCCACGCTTGCTTCTGGCCTTTCCTATGCATGGCCAGGCCAAGTCTGACTAAGTTCCATTCCAGGCCTGGTCCGATTAAAAGGTATACTGGTTTGTACTTATGTAAATGTATACTGGTACGTAAGTACGTAAACATACATACATATTATGTGTGTGAATGAATGCATGTGAAATTGATTGATAGATAGATAGATATAATGGCCAAGCCATCCTGACCCATTCGCTGTCAGAAGATGCATGGATCAAGCAAGTTCCATCCGAGCAAGGAAGTGGGAGGGTCTACAAATCCATGACATGTCAGTGCCGCTCGCTAAGCTCAGAGCCGTATGTAACTTATACCATTGTAGTTCTGTATTGTTTTAGAAGGGGATTCCAGACATAGATGGTATCAGGACATAAACCTTCCATTATTGGTAAATATCCGGAGATTTGTAGCAATTGCACAACTAATCGAAAGGCATTTTTTTTGCCGATCACGATGAATCGGTGCAATGCGAGACACACGTATTGCCATCATATTTTTATGACCGATACCAAAGGATATGCAACGCTTTACCAAAAAAAGGGATATGTAACTAGAGGGCCATACGAAGCAGCTGCTCTAAATTAAAAAAAAAAAAAAAAAAAAATAATTCATGGCAACGCTGATCAGCGGGAAGAAGCATTATTGGGTCCGCGACGGGAGCTTTCCTTCCTCGCTGGGATAAAAAGAGAAGGACACGCTTGGCAGTAACCGGCGCTGCGGTATTTCCATCGCGCGCGCGCGAAAGCGAAAGCCAAAGCCAAAGTCAGTCCCCATCTTGGTAGTTGGAGAGCAGAGCGGTGTCACGAGGGCGCGCAGGCAGGCAGGCAGGCAAGTGCGAGGCAGAGCATTCCGACTTCCAAGGGCTCGGGCGGTCACTCAACTGCCAGCGCCTTCCCCCACGTTCCTTCGCATGATTCCTCTTCCTTTTCCCATCTTAGACGTCTTTTCTTCTCTGAATACCTCGGTAAAGGGTTGGACCCCTGTACGACCTCATATTGCGTGACAATACCCCATTGGCCTCCTGGCACATCCCTGGCTTGTCGGGTTAGATACCAGCCTGGGCTGCCTCTGTCTCGCCAGCACCAAGCCACATGGCCCTTTCCATGGGCTCAGTTGCGTAAAATCATCCGCATCTCTCTCTCTCTCTCTCTCGGGCACCATAAAAGACAATATCATCAATTTTAACTCAGAATTTCTCAATCATTTTCTCATCCTTTTTGGTCAAAAAAGTTCCGTAAATGATTTGTAACTTTTCTATTACCCAATTTACTACCGACGTGATGCAATGCAGATTGGAAGAAACTATTTGATATTTATAAATTAGTTATCGGACTCTTTTGCTAGAGATTCCGTTTTACGTGAATTATGCCTGACGTATATATTTTTAATTATTTTCTAATAGCTTTAGATTTTAAAAATTTAAAAATTAGCTGGCAGAGCTAAGGTACAGCTTGATTTGTTCGTCCCTCCGTGTATGTAGGCCAAATCATAAATGAAAAGATCGGGCCACGAAGCCTAATACACATTGGTGATTCATTCTTTAGTGGGTTTAGATGGTTTCAACTTGGCTGAGGCAGAATCATTGATAATTTATGATGATATTCTATTATGATATAAAAGAGAGAATATAATTAATTTAATATTAATAATAAATCAAAAAATATTTTGATTTATATACAAAGAGATCATCTATCCTACGTGAGATATTTTTTGAAGGACAAAATTATAAGACCAATAGATCAGAATGGATAATATCTCATATGCCGAACTATGAGTCCTTGATCCAATAGTGACATCCCGGGTAGGGGACCACTTCTACAACTGTGGGACTCATTCCATCTGTACACTAGTCTGTGGTAAAAATAAGGAGTATGAGATCTTACGTTCGTACACAGATTTTTTTTTATTGTACATCAGTTTGAGGTAAAAATAAGAAAAAAGACACTTTCCATCCATATACAGATTCTTTTTTGATTGGAGGACTATGTTGTTGTGTATCCATCCCACGTGATGTATCTTTTGAAGAATAAAATCGTACAAATCGTACGACATAACAGATAATACCTTATATATCGAGCTATGAGCCCTTGGATCGCAATATATCTTTAATAGCATAGTTGTATATAGTCCTATGGTTATATGTGGAGTGCAAGGGTGTGACATTGGTTGTCCAGGTCTATTAGCTTTCCGCTATACTCATAAACAACCAAGTTCCCTTGCAGGAGCATCTAGCTCCTATCAAAATCTTGTGGGTGCTATTGTGAACTATTGATGCGCATGCGCTACCAGAGTGTGATGATACTCTTATATATAATTACCGTCCTTCCCTTTCTCTGATTGGATTATTAACAGAATATTTGTGATAGGGGCAACGGATTTGGCGTTTGAGCCAAAGACTATGCACTTTAGCTGGATTTGACAAAACTCAACTCGATTTCTTCACTCTTAAAAGATTTACAGTTATGAAATAAGTATGTGGCCAAGGTGTTAGTTTATCAAGTTAGTAAAAATCATCGGCAATTAGGCATCCTGCCTCTCCCAATATTTGGAGATTAACGTATGGTATTTGAGAAAGAGCTTTCCGTATTTAGTAACTCACTAGAGTTTATTATGCATTTCACTCGTTTAAAATCATTATTTAAAATTGAAGGCTTTTCAAGGATACAATTATGCCAAGGCTACACTCAACTACCCCTGCAATTTATCAAAAAAAAAATTTAAGATAATTGTGTGTGATATTTATTTTATTTACTATTTCAATAAAATGCACTCATGTGAGTACTAGTCCTTGATGAGATTTGCTTGGTTCCTATTTTTAATTTTGATAATTTTAAAACATTTTAATCCTCACAATTGATCATACAAGTGTATAAATTGGTTCAGCCAGTTAGGGTGCTTTTAACCCCTGAATTTCTTGTGCACCCTCAAACTTGTGGATGCATAGGCTTAGATTATGATGCAAGGGCAAGGAAGGACCACGTTAGAACATGTTCTATTGCTCCATCATAAGAGGGATGCAGGCAAAAGAACAAGGTCTGGATGTTGCCGCAAAAGCAAATTGATTTGAAATATACATTGTAGATGTCGGTAAGAGCTTGAGCTTTGATTGGGAGTAGATGGTCAATGATGTTGGCGCTGCTGAGATTAATGTGACAAGGAAACCAAGGGTTTGGTCAGTGAGAAACTGTAGAAGGCATTGAAGTAGAAACAAAAGAGGTCAAGTCAATTGAAACTAGATTGATATGGACATATAGCATGGAAGGATCTAAAGGGGGGAGACAACAATGTTTTCCATCAAAATATATTTTTTAAAGAATCCATTTATATATAATATGTATCCTCTCTAGAAAGAGAAAAATAATATTTTTGTATTTTATGTATTTATGTTTGAAGACTGATTTGCATCCAATACTTCAGATGGCATATGAGGTGTTGACTAGTTCTTTCTTTTGATCTCTATCCTTCACTCAATTTTTTGAACAGTCTCAAAAAGGGGTTGGAGGTTGGAAATGATGCAAGGCCCCCCTTCATTGGAGTGGATATTTTCATACTGATAAATGATTAGATGAAAAATTCAACATCAATATCTACCGACAAGACCGGAACTCATTAAGATATTTATTCATCATGATTACTAAATGCTATGAATATCATTCACAAAATAAGTAGGGCTTGATGTTCAAAAAAATAAGTCAAAAAAAATAAGAAAAAATTAAACTAAAATATATAACATGATACATTAAAAAAAAAAAAAAAAATTTGACTTTTTATAAGGGAAAGAAAAAAAAACCTTCAAATAATATCCCCCAGGGGAACCGCCTTAAGAATAATTAATGATTTTTTTTGGTAAATAATAATTAATGACTTTCGAAGGCATGGTCTCGTGAAAGTTGAACAAAAACTCTATTTATTGCCGTAATTAAGATGGCACAGATGTACTAACTGAGTTATATTAAGCAAAACTATAAATAAACACAAAAAATCCATGAGATTTTGAAAGTTACACCAACCAACCAACCAACAAAAGGAGGACATGGATTCGGAATAATGTCCCATCATGATATCCCATCAAACTATTCAAAGGTCAGTCTTTTTTTTTTTTTTTTGGTAAGAAAAAAGGCCAGTCTTTTTAAAAAGTCAAACCGGCAACCGAGAGACATAACTCATGCGAGCTTCCTGTCCGAAAAGCTACAGCACGGTCCGGAGGAACATATATAACGTAAAAATTCCTAAGACTTGAGTGGTGTCCCCCGTATGAAACAGGGAAGAGCTCGCTGCCGACTCACCGAGATTTCAAATTAAACGCATCACTTTCCGACATCCAAACCTCCAAGATGTCTGGAGATTCAAACTTCACATCGATGGGGTCGGGACAGTAGACGTATGAAAGATGGCATGACAAATCCCATGGGAACACTTGAAACTAAGGTTGAATCCATCTGCAATCCAGCTTGTCCATAAGCCATGCAACCTCTTTTAAAACCATGTCGGCATTTCACTGTTGGATGTCACAACCTCTCGTTCACTCTCACACGACCCTAAGGACTTTTGGAGCCCAAAGTATGGAAAAATATCGAGTAAAAGGAAATAATTCAAGACCGACGGAAGGTTCCAGTTTGAATGCAAAGGAATTAATCCTTGCGTCCACCAATCGTAAGGAGAAACCTTTGCCGTCTTGAGACCGGTACTCTCGGCCGAATCCCAGCGTATCTTTCCTTGATGCATAGGATTGTGCTCTGGAAGCACGATGACTTGTTCAAGGGGAAATTCTAGAACAAATCCAAGTCCAAGAGCGTTAATGGCAAGAAAAAAACAAAATTACCAGAAGTTTCCGTGGAGGATAGAGACACCTTATGAAGGGTATGTGGTCGCTAGTCTTATAGGTGGCTTGAAACAATGGAAAGGAGCATGGCGACGTGCACGTCCGGGAAGTAAACTAGTTGGAGGCCAGAGAGAATGGACCCCAAGGAGGCAACAACGATGCTGTGGTCTATCTCTTGACGGGGATTCGCCCCAGGGAACGGTGCAAGTGGTGGGGAAAAGCCAAAGTGCTGGAGGAGAGCGGACAAGTGCTACGACCCCCACTTGCATGTAATAATTCCGGTCCTCGAAAAGAGGAAATGTGGCTACCTTCCAATGCTCGGATAAAATGAATGGCCGAGAAGGTCCAGCATCATATTTTATCTCCTGGACAGAAAAAAGAATAAAAATGTAATTAATGGAAAGCAGGAGATTAAGAAAATAGCGAGAAATTAATCCATCATTTGCAGAAAATTAGGGTGTCTCTGATTAATTTATAGTGTTATTTAGAATATAATCTAATCAACTGAAAAATTGTTGGGGTTAAATTTTTAATTAAACTCTGGAAATATTAATATAGAAAGAATTATTGTTGCCGTGCTTTGAGTCACTTAAATAATTCTTGTCATATTTCTGTATGTTAACTTAAAAAATTTTCCAAAGAATGATGGTAGCATGTTGTATGTTGCAATGGGCTTCATGGTCATCTCAAAATTTTGCCAGTAAAGGTGATATATGGAAGAAGTTGTCCGTCTTTCTCTCTCTTTCTTACTTTCTTTCCTTCTTGATGCCTATGCCGGAGATATTTTTTTCCTTTTTTATTTTTTTTGTGAAGCCTGATGTGTATAAATGGCTGCATAACGATTCGAGCAATATTCTGCGCATATCAGTGATAAATTTGTTATTAATTTGATGTAACGGTAGAAAAGTGGTTCTCCCACAGCTATTCTCAAAATATTTTTTTAATAAAACACGTAACCAATACGCTCTTTTCCCTTAGCGCTTACCAAGGAAAGTTACATGATACTTGGGTTATTTAGAGTAAAACAACAATTAATATGGAGCACCTAAAAAGTTTCCACATGCAAAATAATTAAAACAATAATAATAGCTATAGTTTCTTAAGCATCCTCTATATTTGTATGCATGCCAGTAAAATGACGTACTCAATGTGATCATCAATGAACCTGAAAGTTAATTTTGAGATACCTTCGAGATGATTTTTTTTCTTTTGTTTTTTTGCCTTCATCACCTATGTTGGCTGAATATTTGCCTTATTTATATTAACATGCACCAAATTTATTTAACATCTTCTATTGAGCCAATGATATTGTTTCTGATTATGCAATATTTTTTTTTTTATATACTAACGAGGAAAATTATTTTAGAAATCATATGCTCCATTCTCACCAGATCTTAGCTTAGCTTAAAGAGGCAAGACTTTATATATGGCATTTGGTGATCCAAATTGAATTACTAAGGTGATCTTAAATCACTAGTGATCCTTATGCTTAATATGCTATGTCCATTGATTAAAGATCCCAATATATTTATAAGTAATTTATTTTATATTTTATAGAAATCAAAGATCACTGATCATATAATACCAAAATTATTTTTTATATATTCTATGAAAATATATTTATTAATTATATAAAAATATATTATAATAAATTATTAATATATCTATTTTTTATTATAATATTTTATAAAAATATATCTATTAATTTTATGATTATTAATCATATAAAATATATTAATTGTTATTATAGACTTAATATTTTCGTTTATACTTATAATGTATTACTATTTTGATGCTAATACTTATTTAGATTAGGAAAATAATAAATAGAAATAATATATTAAATAATTTCATAATGTAAATATAAAGTATTATAGTATATTTTTGTTTTGATTAACAATATAATTGAAAAATAAATGGACAATAATTATCAATAATATATTATAATATTATATATAATAAATACTTTAATGTAATATCTAATATAATATAATATATAATATTGATATAATATATTAATTATATATTAATATACCAATTTTGCCTCCTAGATGGAGAGACATTTTTGTCAAGATCATCATTTTGCCTAAAGACGGGTTTTCCATTATCTAATTGACCGGTGACTTTAATACTAGAGATGATTTGAGATCGGTACCATATCAAATCACAATGGTGCAACCGAATACAAAAATTTTATTATCTTCATCCATGTAGTTTTTGATTTTGGGATCATCACCCCATAGGAGGCGCTCCCATATATATTGTTAAAGCTTTGAAGAATGCGAATACTTATTACACTATTAAAATCCAATTACAAGCTTCACATGCAAGACTTCAAATATGATCATAGATTATTACAGTTTGACTAAAGATATTTATTTTTTTGACAAATATGGTGAGAATTCATCACCATCACTCTCGTAGTACTCAGTCTCTTAAGTTGCCTTGGTCAACCAATAATTGCTATCATGCCATAAGTCTTGGTAATGATCATCTGATTGTTCATTATCTAAGTCTATTGGCTAGGCTATCACACTTGAAGTATTTTAATTGGATAAGACCTAGTCTTTTAGATCGGAATGTAACAATTTTCTTCTATGGTTACACCTGATGAATCATAATCACTCTTGACTCCTCTATGATGTAACCATATGATCGAGACATTCCTTACTCTTAGGAACGGAATTCCTCTAGGTTGTAACCACTTGATCTTGTACACTGTAGATGTACACAGTGGTCATAGAAAATGTAGATGCAGTGCAATGTAGCCTTTAATTCTCAAGTTCTCAAAATCTATCTAATTACACTCCCACATTTAATACACTAATTCTTGTGTGAGGCTCAAAATCTATCTAATTAGCCAACGTTGATTGGCACGACCTTCCCTTGAACACCATCGGCATGGTTGTTTAAAGGATGAGACTTTCATTTGTCAATTGGCATCTCTCTCTCATTAGTGTTTTTTTTTTGGTAAGAACTCTCTCATTAGTGTTTGGATTGGCAAAAGGATCCAAGTTTGATTTGAAAGGATGGCACGCTTGCCGTTATTTTAAATTTTTTAAAAAAAAATTATAAATGGAAGGAGTGAGAGGAAAAGTTCTCTGTTCTTACTCCCTCGAACTGGTGAGCTTGCCGTGGTGAGAACACGCTGCAGGGTATTCAGAGTCCTGCCATCCCACACGACAAACACGTCCCAGATCAGCCTCATCCACTGCTCGACACGTCCAAGACTTTTTGGTGGCAAGCTTCAGCTCTTCCCATTTCGAGGGCTCTGAGTTCGCTGCATGATTCATGCGTAACTCGTGGGGACCGAAATCCATGACGACCGCACTGGGAGACAAGAGGGCCTCCAATATTACCGATGGACCAGCCCCACTGTATCTCTCCGTGCGATGGGAGGTCCAAGACAAGGACATCAATGGGTATGGATATTTAAATATTTTATTTATTTTTCGACAAGCATTCTTTTTCATTTTCAAAGAAATAGTTCTTGCTCAAATTAAATACTAAGTAGATGTAGTTTTGATGATGAATTTAAAAATTATAGAGCATCCGATTTCAATTTCAATTTTGATGATTTTTTTGATCCAAATCCAAAATCAAATGTAACCGATATTTAATACTCCTAATATCCTTTATGTTTAGTGTAAATTCAGATTACTAATGCAAGAAGAATAGCCATCCGATAATCCTAGCCTCCTATGCTATTTAATTTGGACCGTTTATCAAATAAATTATTAATTGAGCTTGTTTTTCTTATGTTTTTTCTATTTTTTTCGGCATAATATATTCATAGATTGGTGAAGACAAAATGAAGAATTTGGTTGTCCACCAAAATTCATTTGTATTGAAAAATTTATCATTATGTTATCTTTGATATGATTGGATAGTGTTGCTACTGCAAT
This sequence comes from Elaeis guineensis, assembly GCF_000442705.2. Classification (NCBI taxonomy): domain Eukaryota; kingdom Viridiplantae; phylum Streptophyta; class Magnoliopsida; order Arecales; family Arecaceae; genus Elaeis; species Elaeis guineensis. Next base: position 22,260,842 of record NC_025996.2, read on the forward strand.
TTGACCCGACTCAGGCATCGGGTTCATAAAAATCATTGGAGATCTCGGATCACTTAGATTTTGAATAGGAGAGATTGGATAAGGTTGCTGCATATCTCTACAGCGATAATCTGATGGCTACTGCACTTGGTCATTAATGAGGATTCTAACACCAAGCACCCACAAGTTGGCATGGGGTAGTGGAGGAACGACTTTGAACCGTGCTCCAACATTGGCTAAAATTT